>NC_050187.1:1581547-1881547 GCF_008315115.2 Sander lucioperca
CCTGTTGTATGTCTGGAATGTTCCGGGGTCCACATGGCCATTTAGCAACCCGTTCTCACTCCAAACTCGTAAAATACGGACGTTTGGGCAGTGGCTGTCAGCGTCAGAAACGACGCAAAAAGCGCCCTTCAGCGTGTGTGTAGAACACACCAGGCAGAGCAGCAGCTACACGGGGTTTGGAGATGACGTAGCACTAAGAGCGACTATGGTAGCAAGTAGTATAAAAGCCCGAAAATCCGCATAGGGAGATTGGTTGTGGTGGTGGATGGGTCAAACAACACAGGACCTTTACCCAGGAGACTGGGGATCGTGTCCTGCATGTCACGTTTCCTAAACCCAACCATCCCGTTCTTCTTTTCCTAAACCCAACAATCCTGTTCTTGTCCCGCATGTCATGGAAATGTAAGCCCACCCACGACCTTTTCCTTGACCTAACTGCGTCAAAAGTGACACCAATAGTCGCAACCAAACGCGTTTAAATAAAGCGCGTTTAGATCTGACGCTAAAGGAGACTTTTAGCGTCAATAACAACTCCAAAGGCACCTGACCAAGCGTCCGTATTTTACGCGATGGGAGTGAGAATGTGTTGTATTTAGTATAAAGTGTATCCATATACAGTCACATATGGCTAGACCACAAACACTTACAGTTGACCTTGAAAACAGAAGACATATCTCAAGGTCCACTTACTAGCTCTTTCCAGAGCTTTCAACACCATCTTGTGCTTTTTATCAGTGGATAGAATTAGCTCAGTTGTCAAAGTTGCTCACTGAACACATATGTCGAAAAAAGTCTGAGCAGCTTTCCACGATTTCTAATGATAAGATTCATTTCAGGATATTTGTAACACTCAGTTCGTTTTTTTAATTATTGTGTATGGTACAAAGTGTTTTGGGCCAGTGTGCCTCACTTGTTTTACAATACTGCAAGTGGCCACTACACCAAAATCACCTCACAGCCCAACTCTGTTCTTAGGGGCTTGGTTAGTATGAAGGCTACACCAAATCACCTGAAATTATGTGAACACCCAGCAATTCTGTAGAATAATTATATTGTATACTCTGTGCCAAAATAATCTTACCGTTACATTTCCTCACTTATAGTCAATACTATGTAGTGGAAAAGCTAACTTCAACTACAGCTCAAACCTGAACTGCTCCTCGCATTTCTTATTCATTTCACATAAGCAATGCAAACTACAATACAGAAGTTGCTCGGTCTGTATTTTTCAATAAAGCAACATGTCTTGTGTGCTCCTTGAAATAATTCTGTTATTTTTGGAATTGTCTCTTTATTGTAATAGCAGAAGAAATGTTATGTGCCCCCTCAGGCTACAGGCAGAGAGTGAAGGACTCATTCCAGTTCAGACTTAAGAACGGTATAAACAGAATGACACATTTGCTGCCAAATGAGTGGAATGCCACAGCGAACTCACGTTCATATACATTCAACAATAAACTCAGATCATTTCAGCCCCCCCTTAAATGCTGATCTACAGTCAGGACTGTAGTAGTCTATATCCACGACATTCCACTTCCGGGATTGCACTGGTGCCGCAGGAAATTCCGCCGGATGCATGTCTTTCTGCCGATGTCCGTTTCCTTCCGCTTTCTTTGTGTTGTAATTTTAAACTCTGGTGGATTTCTGAGGACTATGGTTAACTGCTCCTCAGATCTCTGTAGGGTAAATCCAGACAGCAGAAATAAATGTAATGTATCAGCTGTAACACCTGAACACAGGGATTTTAAACAGGCAGCTAAAATGGAAGGTAATGAATGGTAGAAATAAAAAGGTAAAAATACTGCATTAGCAACTGAAATGGTTCGCTAAAAGTATTGACTAAACAGTCCAAATAGTTAGCTAAAAGTATTGAGTAAACAGTAGGAATAAATAGCTATTAACGGCTGAAATAGTTAGCTAAAACTACCAGCAGTTCAGATAGTTAAAAGTATTGAACAAACAGTAGGAATAAATAGCTATTAGCGGCTGAAATAGTTAGCTAAAACTACTGACTAAACAGTTGATATAGTAGGCTAAAACTACTGACTAAATAGTTCAAATAGTTAGCTAAAACTACTGACTAAATAGTTCAAATAGTTAGCTAAAACTACTGACTAAACAGTTCAGATAGTTAGTTAAAAGTATTGAATAAACGGTAGAAATAAATAGCTATTAGCGGCTGAAATAGTTAGCTAAAACTACTGACTAAACAGTTAAAATAGTAAGCTAAAACTACTGACTAAACAGTTAAAATAGTAAGCTAAAACTACTGACTAAACAGTTAAAATAGTAAGCTAAAACTACTGACTAAACAGTTCAGATAGTTAGCTAAAAGTAATGAATAAATGGTTTTATTTTTATTTTTTTAATAGTGTTTGGGAATTGTATGAAAGGGTACGTGAGTTCATCTAACTGGGTTGTGGGGGGTACCTCGGACCAAAAAGGTTGGGAACCACTGATGTATGAGAGGGTTTTAGAATTCTGTTGCTTGGCTTAGCTTTCAATTTTGGTGTAATTCAGGTCCTTCGAACAGTCTGCCAGTATGATGTCATTTTTACATTTCTGTTTGTGTACAGTTTATTTAAATAAGATATTGTTCACCAGTGAGCTTTAGAGCTGTTGGTAGATGTACTTTTGAACTTTGGACAGAGTCAGGTTATGCCGACCTTACGCCAAGCGGCTTTTCCAGCGATTCCACTTTTGACAGACAATTTCCAATATGTGAGTAAAATCATGAGAGTCGTGAGTTGGGGCGGCTCCCGTCGTCTCAATCATTTGTTACAAGATGTTCATTAAACTCAGTCCGAGCTGTCTAAGTCTTTTCCCTGTCTTGACGTTCCGACAATATCAGACATGTTTGATATATAATCGTAAGTTTCAAGTAGTAAAATCTTCTACTCTGTGACCAAAAAGGTGTGTAAAATGATTAAATAGGTACAAAACCAAAGCTTACTGGTCATTTTTGCAGACTTACAATCTCCATACCAGAATTCTTGGCTCTGTGCAGGAGCGAAAGTAGGCTACTTGTGGTCCTGGAGTGACAGGAACTGTCAGACTGATTTAGGTTATCAAGCAAATTGGTCTTTATTGTCCCATCTACTGTTTTATATCTATGGGAGGAAAAGCAACTTAGGCTAAAGCATTGTGTTTGCTGTGGAACTATAAGGCCTACTGTCTATTTCCATTTCTACAACATCACTAATAACTTATACTACATACATGCTGAGCTTACATATGAAGCTATATTTATTGTAGTGGCGATTTGTCCTCTGACTTAACAAAAACTCAGAATTAAACAGCCACTGAAGCAACGAAGGCGTGAATCTTATGCAGGGAATAAAAATGTTCATTGTCCAGGCAAGCATGGCGTTTTTTGGCAAACAAACAAACAAACAAACAAACAAAGACCAATGGTGTCTCTGTTGCCCTGGTCGAAAAACAAAAAAAATGCCTCCCCAGTATCTATCCCTGCTTACTAGAGCTGGGCGATATGGGGAAATCAAATATCACGATATTTTTGACCAAATACGTCGATGTCAATATTGCGGCAATAGGGTTGACTATTGGTGTTTTCACAAAATATTTTGCCTACACAATGAGATTTTAGATAAATAATCATCAGTAATGTGGATATAATGACTGAGTGGGTAAAGGCAAATAATAGAACAGTTAGAACAGTCTGGTAAGTTCGGGAAATGACATCACTTTACTGTAATGCAGCCTTTAAAACCAGGAAAAGACAATTGTGTCATATTACAGTATTCCAATATCCATTTCTGTTTGGGTGGCTCATTCTGCCTAGTACCTACCTTAATGTTCCTAGTGTCCTCGGGATAAATTTGACCCATTTTCAAAAAGTTTCTATATCAAAAATGTGAGTTTCTTTTAACCAAATTGTCAAAAAAAGTAATGTGGATGGTTCCATACAACGCTCTTCACAAGTACAATGATCAGTTCACTACTTGAATTTGGGTGTTTTATAGCATTTGAAAAAAAAAAATGCTAAAAGAACGTTGAAAAAAGTGACAAAAATGTCATGGGAAAAAAAAGCTTAAAAAACATGGGGAAAAAACAAAAACTTCAAATAAAGTGCCGAAGAAATCGCTAAAGACATCGAAAAATGTGAGAAAAACTTGGAAAAAAGTGACAAAAACGTCGTAAAAGCTTGAAAAACGCAGTGAAAAGCGAAAGAAAGTGTCACAAAAAAACCCTGACCAAAGTTATCATGACCACCAAAAAAAAATTTTTATTTTATATTTTGACCCAGAAAAATTAAAAGTTCCATGGTCGACGGGAAGACAACACAAGGGTTAAAAGCACTAACACGTAACGCGTTACTCAAAGTAACTACAATAATGATACTAATGCTGCGTTCCAGACACAATTTTTAGCCCGTAAGTTACGACTTCAAGTCACGACTCACGACTTGGTAGTGTTCCAGGCAAAGTCACGACAAACCCTTCTAGCGAGCATTAACGTTAGCTAGCGGCTACCTACCGTTGACGTTAGCTCACGCTAGCTGATACTAGCGATTTCTAGTCGGCAACATATTTTGGGCTTAATTTAATAAACATAACCTGTAGTAGTACACAATCGTATGTGTATTGTTTTGATTACAATGTGTGGAATTACTTTATGTTGCCTATTTATTTCTATTTCTCACGTTAATCACCGGCGTCTGTACAGAATCAACAGGGGTCGACATTGTTGTTTATGTGTGTGTGACGTCAAAAACTGTAACTGGGAGTACAACCATCTGGTACCAGTTCACGGGTAGTAAGTTACGGGTTTGACTGCCGTTCCAGGGCACTTTCACTGGTAGAAGGTTGTGAAAACGCGAGTTACGGGTTGCCTGGAACGCAGCATAATATCATGATCGAATAGCCTATATTTAGTCGTATAATTCAAACAAAACAGCAACAAAACAGAAACTTTTTTTAAACTATTAAATATAACAAAACAACGAATAGCTCCAACAAATGAAGGGCTGATAGTAAAGCTGGAAATATAGAAACATCACAACACTGTGTATCTGATATCTAGTGATTTGTCTCCACCTACTGGCGACCATGTATATCTATCTACTGGCTTGTCGCCATTTTCCGTCGCTGGATGATGATGAAAGTTGCGTAAATGAGGCGCGACAAACAAGGTTTATTTATAAATATATAAAAACAAACACGTCGTGTTTTTGGTTCTCTTATCAGCTGCGGACATGTCTCTCCTACGGTTCCGTGCTTCAGCCAGCAGACTCCAGAGTTTAGTCTTTACAGGTCAGTGTGTGTGTGTGTGCTTTGGTAACGTTATTAGCTGAGCCAAAACTCCATTCACAAGCTGCTGTTTTAGTGTCTTTATAGCATGACCTGGCTGTGATATAACGTTAGCTAACCTTCGACATGGTCAAGGTGTGTGTGCTTTGGTAACGTTATTAGCTGAGCCAAAACTCCATTCACAAGCTGCAGTTTTAGTGTCTTTATAGCATGACCTGGCTGTGATATAACGTTAGCTAACCTTCGACATGGTCAGGGTGTGTGTGCTTTGGTAACGTTATTAGCTGAGCCAAAACTCCATTCACAAGCTGCAGTTTTAGTGTCTTTATAGCATGACCTGGCTGTGATATAACGTTAGCTAACCTTCGACATGGTCAAGGTGTGTGTGCTTTGGTAACGTTATTAGCTGAGCCAAAACTCCATTCACAAGCTGCAGTTTTAGTGTCTTTATAGCATGACCTGGCTGTGATATAACGTTAGCTAACCTTCGACATGGTCAAGGTGTGTGTGCTTTGGTAACGTTATTAGCTGAGCCAAAACTCCATTCACAAAGCTGCTGTTTTAGTGTCTTCCTACAGCATGCTGGCACCTGGCTATGATATAACGGTAGCTAACCTTCGACATTCATCGAAGTAACGTTAACTAATGTTAACAGTGGTGAAGTCTTAATGTATTGTAGTGGGTATAAGGGGGATTTCACAGGGACCTAAGTCTCTCTGCATGTTCTGCAGTGTTAGTTTAGTTTGCTGTCACATTACTTGACCCCATATTTGTGAATACAAAACTATGTTGTTGTGTATCATAGCACAGTTTTAGGTGGGTGTATGGAAATCCTGGAGATTTCTTAGTGGGTATATTGCGTATACCTGCGTATCACGTAGACTACACCACTGGAATCCATAGTGAATCCTACATGTGCACTGGGTGCAGACAGCTCCCCGTTATGTATCTCTGTCGTTTCTGATGTGATTTGTTCAGGGTGTTCCCGGCGGGAAGCCAGCGGAGCGGTGAAGGACAAGGAGCCGCTGAAGAAAGCTAAAACCCCGCAGGGACGGTTTGACAGCCCCGAGGAGAAGAGCAACCCTGTTCTGCAAAGTAAGCATTGTGCAGGGGACTCTGTCTTTGGTTTGGGCTCAGGCTGCACTACGTGTTCTTGCAAAATAAGATGAGAATATTAAACCGAAGAAATTGCAAAGTGCTATTATCTTTGTAGTCTGCTGGTCAAAATCTCTGCTGAATTATGAGGTCAGGGCTGCACGATATGAGGAAAATATATAAATGCGATTATTTTGACTGATATTACGATTGCAATATGATTCACGATATTGAAGGTAATGATGATGTTTGTATCATTATTCTCATTTTCATTGACTAATATTAAGTCTTAAAAAATGGAAATGATTATAGTGTGATTTTTGCGAGGATCTGTACCAAACAAAGATGTTTTCTTTAGTCTGTAGGATATGATTTGTAGGTCGGGACGTCTCAGCATCACAATACTTCATTCAGAATGGTTTGACACATATTTTGCCTTTAACAAATATTGTGCCCCTCTGCGATTTGGATATTGCACCAGTCCACATTGCGATTTCAATAAAATTGCGATTTATGCTGCGTTCCAGGCAACCCGTAACTCGTGCTTTCACAACCTTCTACCTGTGAAAGTGCCCTGGAACGGCAGTCAAACCCGCAACTTACTACCTGTGAACTCGTACCAGATGGTTGTACTCCCAGTTACAGTTTTTGACGTCACACACACATAAACAACAATGGCGACCCCTGTTGATGCTGTACAGACGCCGGTGATTAACGGTGAGAAATAGAAATAAATAGACATAAATAGGCAACGTAAAGTAAGTCTGCACATTGTAATCAAAACAATACACATACTATTGTGTACTACTACAGGTTATGTTTATTAAATGAAGCCCAAAATATGTCGCCGACTAGAAATCGCTAGTATCAGCTAGCGTTAGGTAGCCTAACCTGAACCATGCCAACGGCACAATGTTTAGCTAGCCAGCTCGTGACTTTGCCTGGAACGCTACCAAGTCGTGAGTTGTGACTTGAAGTTGTAACTTACGGGCTAAAAATTGTGTCTGGAATTCAGCATAATTGTGCAGCCCTATATGAGATCAACTAGAATTGTAACTCTTCAGACAGATAACGCGTTCGATGATCAATAATAACAATAATGAAATAGCGATGCACAGTATATCTGTGCCGATATATTATCTTCCAATAAATGAAAAAATGAAATTATTTTGATTGTTCCAATAATTGAGTGTTAATGTTAGAATCAGCTTTTAATGGCTAGGTAAGTGTGAACACATACAATCATGTTAAATGTTGAGCAATGGTTCTTTGACTGAATGAACACAAGTCTAATCATTAGAGGGATTTATAAATAGATTCCGATTATGAAGAATGCTAGTAAAACTGGCATTTCTTGTGTCGATTAAATTTTTTTTAAAAGTTGTATTGAAAGAGAAAAACTAAACATCAGTTTAAAAATGTAGCCTTTCTTGTCCAATTCACATTTTTGCAATTGCAAGAATAATGTTGGTTTGTCTATTGACATTGGCCACAATAGACAGATTTGTTATTGGACCTGAAATTCCATATCAGTGCAATGTGGATTTGCTGGCATAAGTTTGTGAAGAATATGATCAGAATACCTCATTCGAAAATAGAGCCCGACCGATAAAGGATTTCTAAGGCCGATATCGATACAAATATTTGGTGATTTAAAAATCTAATATTCCGATATATCGGTCGATATATATATATTATTTTTTATTTTTTTTTTTTTTAAATCCAGAAACGCATTACAAAACAAACAGATTTCCCTAACATTAGTTATTTGAGTCCTCACTAAAATAATATGATAATGCAGTTTAAAAATAAACTTGTTTGTTTTATTGTCACAACAAATATATTAAAGTTCTGATAAATAAAATGTATAAAAATACAAACTTAAGATATGAAACTTAAAGTCCTTTGAACAAAAACACAATAACAACAAAAATCAAAGAGTTGCCAACAGGGAGGTTGTAGAGCACCCTCTGGTGGACATACTATTCAACGCCAACACTCCGAACATGGTTGAAGGAGGTTTTGTCCGTTTTTATTTTATTTTTTAAATATTCATTTTTCGGCCATTATAAATACAGATACCGATAGTTTGGAAAATGCCTAATATCGGCCCGCCGATATATCGGTCTGGCTCTATTAGAAATGCATAAGGATCACATTGTCCCATAGATGAACTTGAACTGATCATTTTAACAGTAAATACACTCAGTTGCCAGTTTATTAGCTACAGCTAGCTAAAACTAATGCAGTGTAATACATCAGTAAATCACCGTTTGTGAAGCTTCTAATGTTCACTCTGTGTTGAAACTGTTTTAGAGGCTGTAGTTTGCGGTTCTATTTCATTGTAGTGCATTATACATCACTCAGTATAATGTAAAACAATTCATCAACAGTACAAACTGCAACCTTCAAACCGTGACTATAAAGTTAACCCTCATGTTATCCTCGGGTCAAATTTGACCTGTTTTCAAAGATTTTTTTATGTCAAAAATCTGGGTTTCTTTGAACCAAATTGCCCAAAAATAACATGAATGCATGGATGTACTTTTTCGCAGGAACAATTTATGACTACTTCCATTGAATTTTGGGTGTTTTATTCAATGTTATAGCAATTGACACATGGTTTTAAAACAGTATCCTGACTTAACTTTGACATCCTTTGATCTTAACTATTAGTCAAAATAATTCATATTTTTTGCTTTGTTTTTACTCAAGTTAGGTATAATGTCATATAAATTAGGTTTATTGACCATGAATAAAAAAAGCGCTGAATAATGCAACAAAAACGTCTGAAAAAGTCGACGGGAAGACAACACAAGGGTTAAATCTTGAGTGTCAAGGTTCCTTCTTGACCGTAGACACAAAAAGGTCCACTTACTTGCATTTTCCAGAACTTTCAACTGCATCTTTGTGTGGAGTTTGCTCAGTTGTCAGTATTGAACTTCGGAAGTTAGAACTCCCATCAGCTGAGGAAGACCATGACATTTGGTTAAAAGCTCAGGAAAAGGCTTGTACGTAAGTGGACCATGAGTTAAGAAATGCTGTCAAAGTGCATAAAAAAGTCAACATTAACCTTGATGAAGAGAGGGGAGTGCTGGCTGCATTAGTTGTAGCTATAGGTGGACCTAATACATTGTAAACTGTATATTTTGAAGTAAAGCAGTTGTGGGAGGAAATATTCTAAGGCTGCAACCAATGATTATTTTCTTTGTTAAATAATCTGTCGATTTATTTTCTCGTTTTTTCATGGAAAATGTCAAGAAATGGTGAAATATCAGTGTTTCCCAAAGGCCAAGATGACGTCCTCAAATGTCTTGTTTGGTCCACGACTCAGATATTCAGTTAACTGTCACAGAGGAGAGAAGAGACTAGAAAAAATTCATATTTAAGAAGCTGGAATCAGAGAATGTTTAGGTTTTTTTTTTTTTTTTTTATATATATATATAAAAAATGACTCAAACCGATTAATCAATTATCAAAATAGTTAAAATGTAATAGTTGGCAACTAATTGATTAATCTTTGCAGCTCTGTATCATCTTATCTAAAGCAGTGTTTCTCAAACTGATCCATTCCCTTGTCGTCCTCCAGAGTTCCCTGATGATGTGAACCCTGTAACCAAGGAGAAGGGGGGTCCTCGGGGTCCAGAGCCCACCCGCTACGGAGACTGGGAGAGAAAGGGCCGCTGTGTAGACTTCTAGTTCAACACTCATAAATCTGATATATCACACCTGTATATGGATATTTATAGCCAGTGGCACTTTTTAAACAGTTGATTTGTTTAAATGTCAGCTCAGAAGGTGAGAATAACTGTTCCTGACTGACTGTATTCTTACTCACAGGGAGCAAGGAGAACTCCTGCATACATTAGGGACATCTTCGCTAAGTGTGCTTTAAAGTGTTTTTTCAACCTGGACCCTAATTTCCTATGTTTTTGTGTCTTAAGTGACTGATGGGAACAACAATCTTTAACATTAAGCGAGATTGCTGCAGTAAGTTAATGGGCCAATTGTGCAGCTTGTATTTAGCTTACCTTCACAAAAGTGCTGGTTTTGCCACTGACAGGCTCAGATTAATATTGTAAGTGTCTGACGACATTATGGAAAGGATTTCTAAGGAGGTTGACTTTTCTGTTGTAGAGTAAGTTCCTTTTTTTAACATAAAAACATCTGCGAAATTGCGTTCGCTAAACCCACCAGACTCCATGTAAATAAACAGTAATTTTAGCATCGTAAAATACACTTCATTGAAAGTCGACAGAAACAAAATAAGACTATGAAAAGCCGTTTTGGGTTGTCTTTCCACTTTTCCAACCATCACAACTCTAGTTTTGGTTGAAATAAACACATAGTTTACAGATTTACATACAAATTACATTACAAATATGTTGGCTCTATGCACGCTAAAAGTATTGCTTTTTTAAATAGAGTCTGGTGGGTTTAGCGCTAGTAACTTCAGAGCTGTTTCTGGTTAAACGGAAAGGTCTCAAATAGGTTTTAAAGGTCTATCTCTGAAGGCATCCTTTCCATAATGTTGTCAGACACTTAGAATATTAATCTGAGTCTGTCAGTGGCAAAACAAGCACTTCTGTGAAGGTAAATACGAGCTGGACAATTGTCCTATTAACTGCCGACTGCAGCGATCTTGCTTAATACTGGACCAATGTCAAAGACTGTTGTTCCCATCAGTCACTTAGACCCAAAAACAGAAAAATAGGCTTGAAAAAAAACGGTAGTTACCCTGTTAAGTGTAATCTGGCTGTTGAGTTTGTGCATTTTGTTAAAGTGTCATGCTAAAAAAAAAAAAAAAAAAATGTCATGAAAAATGACTTCTATGTGAAGCTCCAAGACACGGTTTGCACATTGATGGTGTTTTGTTGCAGGTGAGAGTGAGGCTGGTTCTGAGTGCTGGTCCTGTAGGATGAATGTGTTCTGTCCAAGTATGAATGTTAGGATCTGTTAAAACAATAAGTTCAAACCAGTCATTTTAAAACGGCAGTCAACAATCTGTTTTCCTCCCAATAACTGCACTTGTTTC
Source organism: Sander lucioperca (assembly GCF_008315115.2). NCBI lineage: Eukaryota > Metazoa > Chordata > Actinopteri > Perciformes > Percidae > Sander > Sander lucioperca. The sequence continues at coordinate 1,592,948 of NC_050187.1, forward strand.
ACACTGGACATGTGATTATAACGGGATCATCACACTGGGATGACTCACAGGATTCCAAATGCCATCTGTAGGTGAAGGATTGGATAGATCATATGGGATTTCCGTTGGTTTCAAAGAAAAATAAACAAATCATTAATTAATAGGTTACACGTTTCATTTTTTAATTAATTTTGAAGAGGTTTTATGAAGAATATAACCATGTTTTGATATGAGAAAGACAAAACAGACCTACCACCCTTGACCCACAGCTCGTGTATGGTAGAAATTTCTTTCTCGATCACAATTGAAAAATAGAATAGATAAAATTCAATAAAGGTATGAGGTCCTGATGTATGTATGTTACAACATTAAGTAGACTCCAGAAAAGGGCCCCATTTTGTTCTGTTCTGTTGCTAGTTTCCTCCTCACACTACGAGATGTTTTTAGGCATACTTAATCAGGATGTTAATTAATTCAACCAATGCCTCTGTGATGGAGGAAGTTTAGAAAAGTTCCCCTTTTTGCCAGGTGTGCTGTGAGTTATAGCCATTTTTAATATGGTCTGCTTTAAGTCAGGTTTTAGAGTTCTCTCACTGCATTCTAATACTCTATCATCATCATTAGTACCAGTCATTGTATTGGTAGTGCCAGTATTTGTAGACGTTGTTAATAGAAGATGCATTGTCTGATTATATATCAATATTTGTATGCACTTCTTATATTTATTTTGTCCGCTAAAGGGCAGTGTGAAGCCACATCTATAAAATCGACCTCAGTTGCATTGCCTTCAATTGCCGTCAGCTATATTATAATTGTGTGGTTTTACATCACAAAGCAATAAAAAGTAATACGACGCTAAGCGTTCATTTGAATTATTACTTTCGTATTCTTAAGATTGGGTTATATTTCACACACTCTACATGTTACACTACAGAAGCGACTCTTCTTTATTAGAAAAGACTAGTGCTAATTAACTCCGTACAGGAAAGAGGCATGACAGGATTTGAGGAGAAGCACGTGAAGGCAGCACGAAGGAGGCGGCTGCAAGGACTGCAGTGACACAAAGCTACTGTGAAGCTACAGGAACTAGACGCTTCGAGCTAAACTTTTGTACTTAACGTGGTAAGTGTCTGTCATTTGTATTGTTCTGACAAAGAGACAGAGCTGTAACGGCTGCTTGAGTAGTGTATTAGTCAGACTGCATTGGTTTTCGATAAGACGTGTCTAACGTTATTGTCTGTCTTCCGCCGAGTGGAAACAAAAAGCTCAGTGGATCAAAAGGATGCCGAATTTAAGGGAAGAGCCTAAAGAATTGTGAAGTTTGATTGGTTATAAGCAAGGACACGTCCAATTGCAAGACTTTTTTTTTTTTTTTTAATGAGTCTAATACGACGCAATATTTATCTTGTCTTTGTAATTTGAAGCATCTTGTAGCTCTCCGTAGGCTCCGTCTCAAGTTGGGCTTCTTGTCAGCAGTTGAAACGACCTAAATAAAATAAGCTTTTGACGACCTTATATAGTCAGCTCTGTAAACTACAATGGCTTCTCGTTCTCTCCTTTTGTAGGTCACTAGCTAGTGTGCCATTGCTTGTTGCCATGGTTTCATCCACAGTCCCACTCCACTCTCCCCTGGCCCTGGGATGAATTCAACCGTTGAGCAGTATATGGGCTCTGTGGGGCACTGTGAATGTACTGTGGTTGTTACCTGACAGTCCCACAGCTTTACTGGTGATTGGCCCACACACTTTCCTCAACCCTAACCACCAACACACCAGGGGAAACTTTGTTTGGGTTCATGAGCCACTGAGCAACTCTCAATGGGCTCTAATGAACGCTGCTAATGATGCAAACTCGTGGTAATAAAAAAATAAAAAGGCAGTGCGCTTGCCTTGCGCCCTAGGCGTGTAATTGATCAGTTGTTGGCATGACTCCGTTAGCCGGCGAACCAGAATCACTGAGCCTTGTAGTGATGTAGCAACCATAGACTGTATATAAGATAGTAGCAACTCGTCGCGCATCTGTGAGTGCCGTACTGCGCATGTGTGGGGACACAGGGATATTTCCCAATTTATAGATAGATGGTTCTCCGTGCTGTAGGGCTCAAAATATCTGGTTTGGTCCATTTTGTTGCGTAAAGTTTCTGGTTTGGGGTTTGATCATTTTAAAATGTAGCATGTTAAGAAATTCCTCTCTTTTGATTTTTTTTTTTTTAATTTGAGCATTCAGAACCACAGAATGTTGGGTCTCAAAGACACGGTATGGGTCTCAGTCTTAGACCTGTTGTGTAAATAGGTAACTGTTTGCCATAACAACTTCATAAGGTGATAATTAGGGCTGGGCAATATATCGATATTGTATCGATATTAGAGATGCACCGATTACAATTTTCTAGGCCGATTCCGATTTTCTTTGAGTTAGACCAGCTGATACTGATTTTAGCTGATTCCGATTTCATTTTTTCTAACCACTTTACAGCACACACAATTATTTATTTTCTATCTTTTCTTTAATAGAACATTTTGCACAGAACATTTTTTGAACAGATAATGGATCACTATAAAATAGAACTATATAAATTACTCCTGGTGTGGGAAATTCACACACATCTAAAGTGCAATCAGATATCCAACTAAAGAAATGTGATTTAGGTTTTTGGTGTCGTCCCTCCACGCCCTACTTTTTTCCTTTCAGGTGTTGCATATTGCAAACTTGTTATCTTCTGCACACACGCTGAAGAACAGCTGACATGTTGCAGGTTAATTCACGAGGTTCCTACATGTGCCAGAATAGCGCGGACACGCGCTTCACACCGCGAGCGGGTACGCGCGACACACGGCGGAAAAGTTGAGAGTAAGGAGAAAGACCGTGCTGTTGCGTCCGTGTGTGCGTGCGTTCTTGAGAACTGTAACTGGTATAACTTATGTTGTCAGTTAATTGTAGCGTTGACCCGCATGAAGTCGGCATATGTCAGACTGACCTGCCGGTCGCCGGTCATGGCCGAGCAAGTGAAAACCGGCCAATTCCGGTCACCGGCTGGTCTATCGGTGCATCTCTAATCGATATCAATATCGATATATGAGGCTAGATATCGTCTTAAATTTTGGATGTCGTGATATGACATGTGTTGTCTTTTCCTGGCTGCCTTACAGTAGAGTGATGTCATTTTCTGAACACACCAGACTGTTCTAGCTGTTCCATTACAGTTTTTTTCCCCAATTGCTAAAAACACAATTTTGCAAACTAGCTGGTTTTATCAAAAATAACACAATTCACAAAACCACACACCCAAACTGCAAAATACCTCATATATATCCTGCAAAATGAAGCACTGTAACCACAACTACATATAACATTATCAAAATCAAACTTTTTCATCAAATGGCACACACTTCATTCATATTACCAGATTTTTGTCTAACCAGCTACACACTGTTGGGCGTAATGAAAAGCACTCTCATCTTTAGTATGCTTTGCCATAATAATAAACTAGTTCAAATTGTAGAAAAGTCTTCAGATTGTTCACATGCACAGAAATATTTGCAGATACACACACATGCTGTTGAAACCTTTATTTTTTTATTTTTCACCAAACTAGTCAGTGCAACATATGCACAGCAGATATATTTACATTGGACAAATATGCTCACAAAAAAACAGTAAACTGAAAAAGAAAATTGCAGAAAAAATGTGCAGAAATGTTGTTTACTTCCTGATTAAAGTGGTAACAATGAACCATTGAGGTGATTGGCCAGGTGGCTCATATGTTGGCCAATCAGCTCATGTAGTGTCATTTTGAATGCCAGTGATTTGAAATGGCAAACATGTGACTTTATGTCAGATTGTTGTGTCTTATACAGAGAACTGTGTTCAGTGCATTTAAAGGTCCCATGACATGGTGCTCTTTGGATGCTTTTATATAGACCTTAGTGGTCCCTTAATACTGTATCTGAAGGCTCTTTTATATAGACCTTAGTGGTCCCCTAATACTGTATCTGAAGTCTCTTTTATATAGGCCTTAGTGGTCCTAAATACTGTATCTGAAGTCTCTTTTATATAGGCCTTAGTGGTCCCCTAATACTGTATCTGAAGTCTCTTTTATATAGGCCTTAGTGGTCCCCTAATACTATATCTGAAGTCTCTTTTATATAGACCTTAGTGGTCCCCTAATACTGTATCTGAAGTCTCTTTTATATAGGCCTTAGTGGTCCCCTAATACTGTATCTGAAGTCTCTTTATATAGACCTTAGTGGTCCCCTAATACTGTATCTGAAGTCTCTTTTATATAGACCTTAGTGGTCCCCTAATACTGTATCTGAAGTCTCTTTATATAGACCTTAGTGGTCCCCTAATACTGTATCTGAAGTCTCTTTTATATAGACCTTAGTGGTCCTCTAATACTGTATCTGAAGTCTCTTTATATAGACCTTAGTGGTCCCCTAATACTGTATCTGAAGTCTCTTTTATATAGGCCTTAGTGGTCCCCTAATACTGTATCTGAAGTCTCTTTTATATAGGCCTTAGTGGTCCCCTAATACTGTATCTGAAGTCTCTTTCCCTAAATTCAGCCTTGGTGCAGAATTACAGCCACTAGAGCCAGTCCCACAATGAGCTTTCCTTAGTATGTGCCATTTCTGTGTCTGTAGTTTCAAATGCTATTGAGGAGGAGAGAGGGGGGGGGCAAGGTGGAGGGTGGGGGTGTGGCCTTGACCAATTGCCACTTTGCTTGTTTTCAAGCCATGATGTCTCTCTCTTTCTATGTTCGGGCCAAGTTCTCTGGGCGGGCGAATGAAAGGGGAGGTAACCTTGCTCCTTATGACGTCATAAAGGGAAGATTCCAGATCGGCCCATCTGAGCTTTCATTTTCTCAAAGGCAGAGCAGGATACCCAGAGCTTGGTTTACACCTATCACCATTTCTAGCCACTGGGGGACCATAGGCAGGCTGGGGGAACTCATATTAATGTTAAAAAACCTCATAAAGTGACATTTTAGACTTTTGGAGACTTGAGAAGAGGTTTTGCTCTCTGTGTGTCAGTTTAAATAATTGTGCTCCGCATGTCATTTTTAGTGTGTTAGCAACAATAAGCAACAATAACGGGATGGCGGAGGTTGGGTTTAGGAAAAACACTACAGGGAAAGGGCGCCTCACACGCCGGGAGACGGCCGCGGGGGACGCGCGACAATAACGGGACGGTTGTGATTAGGAAGACTAGTGTTTGAAGTCCTGTGTTTGACCCATCCACCAACCCGACCAGCCTCCCTACGCGGATTTTCGGCTCTTTATACTACTCCCTACCATTTTCGTGCTGTGGCCACGAAATATGCTTCCCATTGAAATACATTACTTCACATTTTCGTGCTGGCCACCACGTAAAAAGACGAGAAAAACGTGCCCGTGAACACGTATCAATAGATTAAAAATAACGTGACATTTACACGACCTGCCGTGAGACCAAGGCTGTTTCTTCTGCCCCAAGTGGTCATTAAATGAATGGACTTTCCTGTGTCATTCCAGTGCTTCTGTCTGAGCAACATGATGCTTGTTGTTGAGAAGACCCTGGACCAAAAGCTTGCAGTTCCTTCAAGGTACATGAATAAAAACCCATGGCATCAAATAAGGTTTCAATGATACAAAGCAACACATTGAAGTATTTCATTTGAAAGTTAAATTGTTATATTCCTTTAGTTGACAGGATCTTCTTACATTTCCGTTGTCCAATGGAAGCCAAGGGATGCAGCCAGAGGTGGAAGACGCATCTCCCAGAGTTTAAACACAGCCGGAGATGCCCGAGTCCGACTACAAAAGACAGTGAAAGAGGCACGACAGAGACAGAGAGAGACAGAGGAAGGCCACACAGAAATGTTACTGTGGCTCCCACCTCCAGGTATCTGACAGACAGACAGTATGTGATGAGGAGGCCTCTGTTCTCTGCTGAACAACATACGTCTATCTTAAAGAAGACACATCCACAGAAGCACACAGAGAAGGTGAGGAGGACGGAGAGTGAATGACTTCTCAGAGCATACTATTTATTAACTGATTCTGTTTAATCCATTTTTTTTTTTCTAGAGGAAATTAAATTGCATGTTTTTGAATTCTAGTAACTGCAGACCATTTCAGACGTGTGCTTTTTACCTCCGCCAAAGAGGTTAAAAACCCAGGAAGAACATTACATTTTTAATATTTTTTTCCAATCCAAGTGCCAAAATACCTTTTGTTCAAAAGTCACAGCAGAAAGTAAGACCGAATAGTTCCATAAGGCCGGCGCCAGACTGCCTGCGTGGCGTGAGCGTGGCGTTTCTGTTGCGTGGCGACTGCGTAGCGTTTTCTGTGTCTTTACACACCAGAAACGTGTCTGCTGCTGCTGCTAGCCTTGTCTGTACACATGGATGTTTCCCATTGATAATATAGTATACTTCATGTTAAACATAAATATAGACTGATCTGATTACAGCAAAGACGTCTGCAGTATTGACGGCAAAATAGGCTGCAGAATATTTCGTCATATTTTTTTTTAAATTACATTTATATCTGCATTTATATCAAAACCTAGAGACTTTCAAACATCAACATAACATTTATTAATATGTATTTGTGTCAAAATGACATATAAACATCTTTTCCTATTCTATGTTGCCTGGAAACGCTTCCAGCACGCTTGCGTGTCGCGTGAAAAATAGGCGTCGGTTCTATTTCTAGCATGCACGCGTTTTCGGCGCGGTTCAAGCCGCGCCTGAGACGTGCGTGTCACGCACGCAGTGTGCAGGCTCCAACCTGTTACCATGGGAGCAGAAATATAAATGGACACGCCACGCAGCTGACACGCTCGCACCACGCAGCCAGTGTGTAGCTGGCCTAACACTGGTCAGGTCTGAACTGCCGTCATATTAATGTAACGAATTTAAATGCAACAGATATTACATGCGTGTGGTGTTCCACCGGCTAAGGTGAGTGATGTATAATAAATAAATCATTCATTTTTTGCAAAAACAAGAAAAAGTTAGCCCGGGAACCGGACAAATCTGTGTGCTCACGATTTATTTGCGCTGTTGGATACATCTGGTCTCCCTCCGGTTCAGGTTGATTTTTTTGGGCCAATCACAAGCGTTTATCTCACATGGTGGGGGTTTCAGTTGATGACGGACAATTTGCTGAGCCTTCAAAATATGTGATGACGTCATTTTTGGATTGAGCACTTTTGCGATGACGACTGCAAGCATAAAGCCAGCTTAGTAAAGAGGAGTGCTGTTAAAGCTGATGTTTTCATGTGAATGTTTTAACATTTTCTGACTGTCCATAATATATACCGTACTGTCCCTTTTTTAAGCTCAATGGTGTTTTTTGCCCCCAACAGCTCCTTCCAGGCAGTGCTGCGACCGCTGCCTCCAAGGCACCTAACCCTAACCTTAACCCTAACCATAACCATAACCATAACCATAACCATAACCATTGCCTAATTGACTTCAAGGCAGCGCTGCGACCGTTGACTTCAAGGCACCTAACCCTAACCTTTTAAATTATTTATGGTTATTAATTGTGTGGCACTTCTTAAAGCACTTTTAAACACAGCACTTATTACTAATTTTTAATGGTATGTGTATATATTTTTTGACCTCAAGGGCAAGTAATTCAGACAGTATTTTAGACCCTTTTAAATATTTTAATTTAAATTATTGAGGTTAAATAATGTCTTTAATATTGGGTTAAGAATTTATCTTGTATTGTGACGCCGGGCTATTTATTTACATAACTCTATATAGATATATATTTTATTTATTTTAATTATTTATTTTGTAATGTCTTTAGGAGAGAGACCGGGGTAGGTGTGGAGTTGACCTTTTTATTTAAAGTTTTAATCTCCCGCTGTCCGTCCTGTCCAGTGGTTCTTTTAACCTGTTTTTAATGTCTGTCTTTAAACAGCTTTTTTGTATAACCGAACCAGCTTTTTTAAGAAGATTTTTAAGTGATTTATTCACACCAGTGGTCCTCTTGTGCCTGTGCCCCTCGCAGCGCCTATCCTGGGCGTTGCGTTTTAACCCAAACCTAACCATAACCATAACTAGTGCCTAATCCTAGTGCCTTCCAGGCAGCGCTGCCTGGCAAAAAACACTGATAAACCTTTTTTAAGAACTCGACGGCTCTCATCTGCTTGGCACAATAATAACTATTTTTATTTATATAGCGCTTTTCATGAAACCCAAGGACACGTTACAGAATTACTGTGGCTAAGCTAAAGGAGGTTGTAGGCTGTGGTAAACAGGTGGTGTTTTGAGGAGTTTTTTAAAAAATGTCCAGGGATGTAGTATTTCAGATATCTGCAGGGAGGGGGTTCCAGAGGGATGGGGCTGCAACACTAAAGGCTCTGTCTCTGAAGGTACAGAGTCTGGTGTGGGGAACGGAGAGCAGGCCAGCGTCTGAGGACCGCAGGTTTCAGGGTGGGGGTGTATGGATGGAGGAGGTCGGAGAGGTACTGTGGGGCCAGGGCATGGAGAGATTTGTAGGTGAGAAGGAGGATTTGATATGTGATGCGGGACTTAATTGGGAGCCAGTGAAGGTGGGCGAGGGTTGGGGTGATGTACTGCCAGGAAAACAACACCTCATAATATTACATTTTTCAAGATTAAAGGGCTTTGTCTCGTGATTACAGTTTTTCTCGTAAAACGACAACTTTATCTTGCCCAGTTTACACGAATACGCTCGCGGGTGAAAACGACAAAATATTTTATCAGATGTGCCTTTCGTTAGTAGTTAGACGTAGACGGCGTTTTTGGGGCTTAAAAACGCAAAAAAGTGAAACCACCCTCCAGTGTGTGTGTGTGTGTGTGTGTGTGTGTGTGTGTGTGTGTGTGTGTGTGTGTGTGTGTGTGTGTGTGTGTGTGTGTGTGTGTGTGTGTGTGTGTGTGTGTGCTATATTCGTGGGGTCCAAAACCCGGGGAATACAGTATACTTGTGGGGTCTGCACAGCCTTGTGGGGTCCAAAATGCTGGACCCCACAAGTTTAAAGTTCTGTTTGAGGGTTAAGACTTGGTTTTTAGATTAGGGTTAGAATTAGGTTATGGTTAGGGTGAGGGTAAGGGTTAAGGTTAGGCATTTAGTTGTGATGGTTAAGGTTAGGGTAAGGGGCTAGGGAATGCATTATGTCAATGACGGGTCCCCACAAAGATAGTGAAACAAACAAACACAATGTGTGTGTGTGTGTGTGTGTGTGTGTGTGTGTGTGTGTGTGTGTGTGTGTGTGTGTGTGTGTGTGTGTGTGTGTGTGTGTGTGTGCATTGTTTGGAGCAATAACTCCACCTCCTCGTCTGTCCAGACTAAATTGTCAGCTTTTGTTGTTCGCTTCGCGCTACTAGGGAGAGAAGTAGAAGAAAGGTTCTACGCAGGCGCGCGGCCTTGGTGGTGTTGTGTGGCAGTGCTTCACACTACCACCCAGCCGCCTGGTGTGCATACTACATCGAATTTCACACAATTTTGCGTCACCATATGCACGCAGATTTCCCCCCCAAATCGCTCGTTTAAACGTGGAATAAAAAGTGAGAACGCAACGCCACTTTTGCGTTTTCTCTTCAGATCGTTTCTGTCTTTAGACAGCCTTAGACTTCAACAGCAAAGTCAGTGAGAGAAGTGGGAACTTCTTTCACATCATTACTGTTGAACTGAGCGGCATGGATAGAGCCATTACAGAACGTTTACATAATGGAGTAAATGCAAAAAAAGGCATTTGCTTTAACAGACAGATACAGCCAGCAATGTTACTGTATCATGTTTTAATTTTGTCAGTTTTCTGCCTTGTAGGAGAACCAGTTGGGTGTTAGCACAAGTGAAGAAAGTCAGCAACCCAGTGACCTACGTTTCTTGACCAGACCAAGAGAGGAGCTGACCCCAGAGAGCTACAGCCTCTCTCACAGTGGCATTTCACCCCCCTCGGCCTCGAGAAAAGACCCCGGCTCACCCTGGGGTGTCTCAGAGCTCAGGACCAGGCTGTGCCATGAAGAACCCAGTTTTGTATCACCTTTCCCTGGCAGCAGATCAGCTCAGCGGAGCTTCTTAAACTCCACCCTGGAGGTCCAGAGACCGAACCCACCTCTTAGGCCACAACTGACCTCCACTGTTCTGTATCCTACTTACACCCCTCGCTCAGAGCAATCCAGGCCAGGCCAGACCCAGCACAGGGTGGGAGGGAGGGAGCGGAGAGGCAAGGGAGAGACCAAACTATGCTCTTCTGGAGGACATGTAAGAGGACATCCAATGTCTCCCCACCAGGCAAACTACTGGGCCTGTGCCATCCCTAAAGCTTTGCCTCCATCTCCAGACCGGACCTCTGCAGGCTGGGACCCAAACAGGGAGTACCAGGCCCTGCTGGACTACACCTACCCTCTTAGACCAGGGCAGGTGCTCTGTGAGGGGGACAGCTCCAAGCTCCAGGACGACTCTCTCTTTCAAACATACCCCAACCTGCAGGACTCAGGGATTGAACTGGACCATCTTTGTAGCTCCACCAGCCTGTCAGGGTTGGACTTTTCTTTTAGTGTGGGTCAGAAGTCACCTGAATCCCCCGATGGTCCGCCCTCTGGTGCCTTGCTCTACCGAACAGACCCTATGGCTTTGTCCTTTGACAGTTTGGACGATAGTAAGAACAGAGATGAAATTAACCGTTACAAGTGTGACGGTCGCCATCATCAGCACCATGCACTGTCCTCCTCCACCACTGCTCTCCCACGGTCCAGGTGTGTATGTGGGGAGGTGGACGAGGAGTTCTGGCCTCTTCCAGATCAGCTGGAGGAGCTACAGCTGCTCCCCAGACAGGTCAGTGTTGTCGACACTCTTTACTGAAGGACCACAGTGGGGCCTTTGCATGTTAAAGGAACACGCCAACTTATTGGGACTTTGTCTTATTCCCCGTATCCCCCAGAGTTAGATAAGTCCATACATACCCTTCTCATCTCCGTCTGTGTCGTAACTCTGTCTGACGCCCCCACCACTAGCCTAGCTTAGCACAGATCCTGGAGGTAACCGGCTCCATCTAGCCTACTGCTCCCAATAAGTGACAAAATAATGTCAACATTTTCCTATTTACATGTTGTGATTTGTATAGTCACAGCGTGTACAAATAACAAGGTCACATGAGACACAGCCATCTTCTAACCGTATACATACTGGGAACTATATTCTCAGAAGGCGGAGCACTGCTACTTCTGCTACTTGGGTGGAGTGATTTGCTCGCAGCACCTGAGAAGAATAATATATGTATGTGTACTCAACAGCATACTGCAACAGTAACATAATACCAAAAAAACTTAGCTCATAACACAATTAAATATAACAAATGGATAGGAAGTGGAGGCGAAATATTTTGGAACATGGCTGACATTAAAGTAAAATGCTAGAGGATTAGTTGTAAACCGGTTAAAACATGCAACACCACTGGTATGCTCCCTTAATTCATATCACATGGCATTCAGTAATGATGCTCATTAACTATGCCCTTGTAGCCGAGCTGCACAAATCACATCGGTGTATCTGATATAGGCGGCCCAGAGGCGAGCTAAACAGATGAGGACAGCGCTGCGACGTCAAAGTCATTAGTAAACATTGCAAGATGGCTACGGATGAACATGATGTTGTTTGAAACGGCTTTGGCCACTACAATGAACGAGTTAGACTTGGCTTTTTATCATCTTTAAAATCTTTGAAATGGGAAAAAAACTGTTTAACAAAAACCTATGCCTGCATAAAACCCCATGGAAATTTAACATGTATTACATTCAATAAAACATATAACCATTCATTTCCAGAAGCACTCGTGCGGTTGAGCGCCCAATTTAAGAGAGTAGCAGGAAGGACTTCATAGTGCTTAGTCCTGTGTGATAGCGAACTCTTTTTTTCTGTATGTAGTAACCAAAATGTCTGAAATGTATTATTATTCATTGTAAATTTTAACATGAACATTTTTAAACAATATATACATATCTGGATTTAAAAAACAGCATTTTCAGAGCAAATATTCAGTATTTTCCCGTTGCTTGTTTGTTTTTAATGGCTTGGATAAGTCTGCAGCAGGTCATTTGTCCTTCACTTTATATGAGAAGAAGCTGAATATTGGTTCTGAACTGATCTCATTCAAAACGTAGAGGTGTGTGCATGTGGACAGGCTTTATTATTTTCAGGAGCTGCAGGAAAATGGAGGCAACATTGAAGGCGAATGTTGCTGCCTGCCCTGGTTTGTTTTTGAAGTCCTCCTTCTTTATGAAATGTATACAGATACATACCCTGTTCAGAATAAAATAGCATGGATGGCCACAAACATGCCTACTTGATTCTGTTGGCTAAACAGATGACAACTCTGAAACAAAGTCCGGGCCCTATTTTAACGATCTAAGCGCACGGCGTGAAGCACCTGGCGCAGGTGTGTTTAGGACGTGTCCAAATCAACTTTTGCTAGTTTGACTGCGGAAAAAAGGGTCTGTTCAAAAGGGTTCAAAAGGGTTGTACTTAGTGTCTTCATTAATCAGAGGTGTGTTTTCGGCGTAACATGCAATAAACCAATCAGAGATCATCTCCCATTCCCTTTAAAAGCCAGGCGCATTTGGACCTTGGAGCATTGCTATTATGATGGAGGATTTGCACCGTAATATTTTTATTTGTAATCTTTTGCATGTTTGTGTGCTGCTGCGGTTCCCTGTGTGTGTAACCAGCATAGTGTGTGCGCGCTGTGCACAAGCCTAGGAGCATTTTACTAATAAAAGTTTGTATTGTTATTGTTATTAAAATAACAATGAAATGCTGCGTTATTGACTTTAGACCAGGTTTTTGTTGGTCAATGGCGCGATCACTTCCCGCTGCCTTAAGATAGCAATACGCCCAGAATGCACCTGAACACACCTCCCTGTAAGACCAGCACGCCCAGAATGCAACTGAACACACCTCCCTGTAAGACCAGCACGCCCAGAATGCACCTGAACACACCTCCCTGTAAGACCAGCACGCCCATGGGCCACAGATGGGCGCAGGTGCATTTGCTATTTAAACAACGCGGGCGCTGGACGGTCTTAAAATAGCAGAGACACTTGTGTTGCCGGGTGCAAGATAGGGCCCCCAGTGTCTAAAAGGCTGGAAAAATGTATCATACAGACACATCATCATCTTTTTAAACAAACATATACTATGGAAAGTTAAACCCAATGTGGATCAGTGTTTTTCAGCTTCAATATTTGTTAGTTTTTCTGCGTTCCCCTCAGCGAAAGATGGAAAGTATTTGGTCCTTGTGTGCAGGTGAGGGAGGTAACAGCCCAGCTGAGCCAGCCTGTCACAGCCAGCTGGGAATCTCTGGAGCCGGGCACCACCTCCATCCTCTCCTCCATCACCCTGCCTGAGAAACAGAAGGCTGACGTCAAAGAGCTGGAGGGCAGCAATCAGGACACAGGTGAAGGAAAACATAAGATGGGCAGAGAGGAGAGGAATGCCGCTCAGACCGGTAAATGACTGTCCACAGTGTGGGACTCAATTCCATTTTTAAGCAGAACGTGTAATTAAACAGCTGTAGTTGAATCTAGAAATAAGTAACAACAATAACAAATAAATATATGTAATAAGAACATATAAGAACCTTAAACAAATAATATCCCACAAACAATAGGTATGATGATAACTGAGGTATATGATAACTACTTCATATTTACAACACAAAATGGTCCAGTACTTTATGCACGTATACATGCGCATACATGTCCACAATCAAACAAGCTGTCTTTAATCAGTTCAACACTGCCCATGTAGACCAGCTGCAAGACGGTTCAGTCCACTACTGCCACTACTAGGAGGGTCAAATTAGAACAGGACATATGTTCTCTCTTGCTCTCTGATGATATCTCTCCATGCAGATAGTTTTGGTTTTATTTGTCCAGGTTTGAAGAAATCATTCTCTGAGATATCTGCCTCCACCCCAACGCAATGGAGGTGAATGGAGTTAAGTTTGTGGTGCTTAATGCACTGACAAATTACATCTCAAAGAATCCATCTCCTGTCCATCAGCAGCTGATCGAAGGGACTTTGAGGCAGTGAGGAGGAGTTCTGGAGCCTGGGTGGAGCCTGTAGGAGGGGGACTGAGTCCATCCAGTCTCAGGGAGGTGGAGGTTTTGGTGGAGCAGCTGTGTGGCCTCACCCTGCCTGGCAACAAGATGGGCAGCCAGGAGGACCAGGAGCAAAGTGACTCCCTGATGCAACACATCCAGGTAGAGACATGACCTTCCATACAAGAGTGTGACTGCAGCATTCCTGAATATGAGAGTATGATACAATGGAACACACTGCCTTCATAGCGGCATACAGTGTTTTGACAATTGATTTGCTGATTGACAATTGATTGCGATTTGAAATGTAAAATCTGCAGGGTTTTATTTTGGATTTACATTGTGACGTAACCATCGTTTGTTTCAGGTCTTCTGCTCACACCTGGAGCAGCTCATAAAGCAGTTATATACAGTGTCAGAGAAGATGGAGCTGCTGGCTGCGCCCACTGTGGACATAGACAGTGTAAAGTCATCTCTGGCTGAGTATCAGGTGAGATGCAGACAGCAGCTGCACGTGTGCTTCTGTTTTTACTCCACTGGATACCTGCATAGGTGGACACACATTTGTGAGTGTGATTTCACCTGAAAGAAACTGCTCGTTTCTTTTTGCCAGGACTGCTTTTTCTGCTGGGTTTAATAATTCACTCAGTCCCTCTTCAGAAAATAGGCTGTAGGCCGTCTGTCATCTGAGATGAACATGACAGTGATGTATCCGTGCATTACCTGTCATTTTCTATTTTAGTTGTTCTCTTTGTGGAGAAACACTGAAACAAAAGTAAGCAACAGTCATTTTCCATTCACGTCTGTGTTGCGTTTCAGTGATGCAGTTAGCCAATCACAACATGAAATTCAGTGACTTTGAGTGGCTCTGAGCATCAATACTGATGTATGAAGCATTAACAAGGATATAAAACTGAGAAAAGCAGTGGAATGTCAGTTTGGCTTGATAAAGAAGCTAAAGAATGTATTGTTTATTAAAATGGACTGTCAATGGGCTACTGAGTAGTGATTCCCAACCAGGGGTACGTGTAGCCCAGGGGGTACTTCTGCTGTTGCCAGGGGGTAATTGGAAAGATTGTAGAGCAGCTCAACTAATTTGAAAAAAATGTAATGTATCAGCTGTAACACCTGAACACAGGGATTTTAAACAGGCAGCTAAAATGGAAGGTAATGAATGGTAGAAATAGAAAGGTAAATACTGCATAAGCAGCTGAAATGGTTCACTAAAAGTATTGACTAAACGGTCCAAATAGTTAGCTAAAAGTATTGAATAAACAGTAGGAATAAATAGCTATTAACGGCTGAAATAGTTAGCTAAAACTACTGACTAAATAGTTAGCTAAAATACTGACTAAACAGTTGAAATAGTTAGCTAAAATACTGACTAAATAGTTAGCTAAAACTACTGACTAAATAGTTCAAATAGTTAGCTAAAACTACTGACTAAACAGTTCAAATAGTTAGCTAAAATGACTGACTAAACAGTTGATATAGTTAGCTAAACTACTGCCTAAACAGTTCAAATAGTTAGCTAAAACTACTGACTAAACAGTTGAAATAGTTAGCTAAAACTATTGACTAAACAGTTAAAATAGTTAGCTAAAACTACTGACTAAACAGTTGAAATAATAAGCTAAAATGACTGACTAAACAGTTGAAATAGTTAGCTAAAACTACTGACTAAACAGTTCAAATAGTTAGCTAAAACTACTGACTAAACAGTTCAAATAGTTAGCTAAAAGTAATCAATAAATAGTTTTATTTTATTTATTATTTATTTATTTATTTATTTATAAAATTTTAATAGTGTTTGGGAATTGTATGAAAGGGTACGTGAGTTCATCTAACTGGGTTGTGGGGGTACCTCAGACCAAAAATTTTGGGAATCCACTGAGCTACTCTATGAATTGATCAATTCCACATTAAAATGGTGGTACTTGTACTCGCCTGGATTTTTAGTCAGGTAAAATCACTCAGCAGGGCTTTAGATTTGAGGTGAGCACATGTTGTTAGAAATGGTCAGTTAATCAACACGCATTCTCATGTTTTCAATGTCATGATTTGGCCTTTTATTGAAGGACAAACTGCAAATTAATTATTTTTACTTCAAACAAAAGGATTCATATTCTGAGCAATAATTGATTTTAGTTGTGCAGTTGAAAATAGATTGCCCTTCAGCTCCCATGAACACCTGTTCACCAAATCAAAGGGCCCATCACGCCTACAGATCATGTCACCCTATCAGACAACCGATTTATCATAATTAACACACAAACAACAACAAACACAGGACATTCCAACACATGATCATAATTCACGACAAAACTCTCAACATTGTTATAAATCAATACGTTTAACTGACCATTATAAGGCGATTAATACATGCAAACATTTGTAAGGTGCCATGAACTCAAAAGTCATTGGTGACAACATTAAAGATCAAGAGTCAATTGTCCATTTTTTTCTTCATTAAAATAAACTGAAGTCCTTCAAAGTGTCCTTTTTTGTCGAGTTCATGAACAGTTTTGTTAAACGTTCATAAACAGTTCGACAAAGGGTCCATCTTTTTAAGAGTCAACAACAAGCCTACACGAGAGTTAATTTCACAACTCTCTTTCCTTTCGATTCATTTCAGAAGTAAATCAGTGTGAAATAAATACGCGTCATTCCATGGTACATAGCTGGTCATTTAGATCAAGTTGTCTGGCTTGTCTGGTCATGTCTCTTACCATGTGTGTCATGTATATTACAGTGGAAAAGAAAAATCAACTCTACTCAATAAGTATAAAAAAGTCACTTCATCCACATTGTGTTCTTAACGGTGTAATGTGATGCTCTTTGTCGTCAGAGTTTTCAGAGAGAAGTGAGCAGTCAACAGCCCCTGACCTCCTGTGTTCTGCACACCGGACAGCTTCTCCTCGGCTGCATTAACACCATGTCTCCACGTCAGTTTGTAACATGCAGCATTATGAACACAAACTTTACGTCATTATCTCCTCACTAAGTGTTTTTGTATTCTCTCTGCATTTCCAGTTTTAAGAGACACCCTTCTGTTGATTGAGAGGCAGCGTGGATCTCTGGAGAACCACACTGAACACTTGTTCTCCTCCATCCTGTCTGCCATGGACTGCCTCACCCAGCCCAGTCCGGTCCAGCAGAACAAAGAGGAGGACCCGGGCCCTGTGGGGGTCCAAGGAGCCCCTTTGTAAACAGACTGCAGGACGCGTCTGTGATACGATTCATTTCACTTATTACGTTATCTTACTTTCTTCAGTTTCATAATACAGGGCTCTCATTTCTGTTTCTAATACATACATGTTCTACTCATAGTTAATGGCCCAATCCCAAAGTGAGCCCTGAGGACTAAGGACTAAAGACTCACAGACTTATTTGATCTCAGGTGCTAAGTGAGTGAGTGTGTGTTGCCACATGGGCTCAGATAGGTAGAAATGGGATTGGGACAGCACTTCACGAGATCACATTATTGATTACACACATTACCTTGGCAACGTTTAATAACAAAGATTTTGCTGACACTTGCCGGTTTGGGAATTTTCATTTTAAGTTTGTTGCTTTCCACACAGCCAAGGCACAGGAGACGGCTGCCTGATTCCAAATTTTTCCAAACTCTTGTTTTACAAGCTGGACAACAGGTTGGTGCATTCCGTGGTCGTGTATCGTGCAGTTGTTTACCTTTGTAATTTCCGGATTTCCCTATGGTCTCTGCAGTAAACGTCACAACGCTTTGAACCCTGGGTAATTCCCTTCGATGCAGACTCACGGAAAGGGCTCGGTAAGTGTGTACTCAAACCCTCACGCCCTTTCAAATTCGACATTGGGACAACCCTAAGCCCTTATGAATTTCGCGAGAACGCACACCAAAGTCCGTGAGTCTGCGAGTCCAGACTTTGGGATTGGGCCACTGTCACCATTGTATTGATCTGTCAATTAAAATGTCTGTGTGGAAATGATAAATTACATTTTCAAACTGATTCTTAGACAGTATCTGTCTTTCATATTCCACCTCACAGACTGTGAATATATTTGTTAGGTCCTTCACGTGCTAAATTTCAAAAATAGATAATTATTGCGATGGTACAATGTGATGTCAGTGGACATAAACAGCTGTGTGTCTGGTAACTCAGAACCAGAACCAGAACCGAGCCCGGGTCCCGACGGTACCCGACGGGCTTTCCACACAAACAAACGTCCATGTGTCATTAGTATGACAAAAAAAATGAGATTTTAACTGTCAGACTCGGGTCGGGCTCGGTTACTGCTCTGTCGGACGCGGGCCGGGCTCGGACAGAAAAATGCGGCCCGATCCGGAGTCTAGTCTGGTCTACTTCATACACACCAGTCAGTCTGATCTCTGTCCAGTTGGCAGGTTATAGTCATACACCAATCAATGAATTTTTTTTGTCACATGATACAAGTCCAGTGAAATGTAATCCCATTGGCTCTGATTTGTACTGTACTGGAGGATATGGCTATTTGCACTATTATCTTAATTTGTAGAACCGGATTTTCTTACAGGGATCAATGACTTTTTAACGTTTTCTTCTCGGCTGCTTTAATTACCAGGACAGGTGGTCACTGTCCACGTGTCCTTGCAATACCTGCAATTGCTCTTGGGGGAATTTTTGGGTGTCTGTAAATTATAGTGTGGTTTTGGTCATTTGTGTGAACTCACTCACTAAAAATCCTTTACAACCCAAAAACACTGAAACTGTTCACTGTACTGTAATTCAATCAAAGTCATTGAATAAAGCGGATTGTTTCAAATAGTGGTTATAATCTCTGTTTGTCATATTGTGCTGTCTGTCTGGTATGGACATTTAGAGGAAACTGGAAAGGTTGCTGTCGGTACACGATCCGTTCTGCACATGCGCAAGATAATACTGTTTTACCGAGGATACGACCTGCACGATCTGTTCCACGCTAGCCTATGGCTAGCCTCCACCGGGAAGCTAACGTTAGTTCAGCTAACAGCTAATTCGGCTAACCGCTAGCTGACAGCTAGATTCAGTCTAAAATAACGTTAACTCAAACGTAATGGGAAAAGCAGGCTACAGCTAAATTAAGACTTCACAGTAATAACAATAAAGACAAGTATTGAGTGATTGTATTTTAAATGAGCACAAGTAAAGTAGAACTGATGTAACAGCTGTTATATATGTTAGGTGTTTGTTATATATGTCAACGTTTATTTTCAAGTTTTATTTTGAGGGTCTTTTAAAGTTATTACATGCTGTCTCAGCTAGCAGTTAGCCGAATTAGCTGTTAGCTAAACTAACGTTAGCTTGGCTGTCGACCGGAAGCGTGGAACAGATCGTGCAGTGTCGTAAATCCTCGTACAACCGCGCATGCGCGAACATTTTGCGCATGTGCAGAACGGATCGTGCAGGCAGAACGGATCGTGTACCGACAGTTGCTGCACTGACAGGTCAATCAGGTCAGACTAGTTTACGATTTCAAAGACTTTGGCGTCGACTCCATTTTGGGTTAATGCCAAATATGAGGGAAAACGGCCGTTCGTGCGAGTTTCCAAATGAACAGCCGTTTTCCAGTCTTTTTTTAAAGATTTTTTTTTTTGGCTTTTATTGCCTTTATTTATAGGACAGATAAAGACAAGAAAAGTGAGAGAGAGAGGGGCAATGACATGCAGCAAAGGGCCACAGGTCAGAACTGAACCAGCGGCCGCTGCGACAAGGACTGAGCCTCTGTACATGGTGGCACACACTCAACCAGATGAACTAACCAGGCGCCCCTCAAACAGAGTCTTGATGCTGGAAAACCACAATGCCATCAATGTTACGGACTGGATGTGAAAAGATATAGGAACAGTTCGTTTAGAGTGAAAAAAGTGCACAAGCCAGTACCTACTGATAGGTAGAGGGACAAGATGTGTGGTTAGGGAACAGGAATTAAAGGGACAGTTCATCCTAAAATCTAAAATATTTTTTTTCCTCTTACCTGTAACGTTAGTTCTATTTATCATCTAGATTGTTTTGGTGGGAGTTGCCTATTATGGAAATTATGATACATACTTTCCCTCTTGTTATTTGTTAAACTGTTTGCATAGAATAATATATCCTTCCTCTGTCTGTTAAATTAAACTTTTTGCATAGTAAGAAACCATAACACTACTTGAACTCACAAGATAACATGGGAGCCAGTGTTTTGTCCTTGTCTAAGCACAGTGTGTCCCTGAGGCCAAACATGCCCTCCCAGACCAGATAGGGGAGACGTCATCAACTCTGACAAGATAACAATTGACGACATCTACTCTGTATCATGATTTATTACATTTCACACGGTATTTTAAAAACCAGCTGTAGAGAGCTTTTCGTTAGGTCATTGTCTGTACTATTCTGTAGTGTGGAAACTGCCTCCTTGTCGGGTTCTCAAGTAAAATGAGCTTAATATAACTTCAGTGGCCCTGTCTATTATTTGATAATTAAATTATTCTAACATTGCCCAATGTTGGAGAACAGCAATGTCTCTCTTTACATAAATCATGACCTGGGTTATTCAAGATAATGAGTAGTTTCTTGTAGTAACTACCGTATTGGTCCGCAAATAAGACGACCCTGATTATAAGACGACCCCCCCTTTTTCAAGACTCATTTTTGGAGAAAAAAAAAATACTTTATAAAAGCCAAATATTGTTTTATAAAGAAAATAATTGTATTTGAAAATAATTCTAATAAAAACACAATGACTAAAACAAGGTAGGCTGTGACATCTTTTAAGTAAAATAATATTTTCAATATCTTTTTAGATGAAAGTGTCACATTTAAATTAATGGTAAATATTTGATTATATTAGTCCGCACAAATTGACAGTACTCACATACGTATAACGATCAAGATTAACATAAAAAATTGCCCGGAGTTCTGCTTTAACATAGCTAAAACCCATTTAACACTGGAAGGTAAATTAAGCTAAAAAACTGCATGGTTTCCTTTTATTGTGCAAATTAAAAGTAGAATGTGCACTGTGCATTGCAAATTAAATGTAAAATGTCACCTAATCACATTTTAAGGTAATTAACTTTTTTTATATAAAGATAGTCAGTGGAAACGTGATTGCTTACAGCATGCCAAATATCAGAAAGAGGAAGATAGATAGGGGAGTCCCATTTCCTGTGCTGGAAAGGGCTTCTGATGAAATCAGACAGGGAAAGTCAGTCAGGGGAGTGGCCAAATCATATGGCATATGCCATGTGACCCTGCACCGATTCCACAAGAAGAGGAGCCAGGGATCAAAGACACTTCCCAGAGTTGGATACTGGACTCCGAAAGGGTTTTCTCACTAGAGCAGGAGCTCCTCTTAAGAGAATACCTGAAGCAGGCAGCTGATTTGTATTATGGGTTGAGCCCAAAGGAGGTAGCCATGATATGTATTAAGCTAGAGTAGGCTATGCTATGTACATTTGTTGTGTATTAAACTAATTAACAATTTATATAATTTAGGTCCGGAAGTTTGCCTATGATTTGGCAAAGACCTACAGTTGCAGGTACCCCGAAACCTGGACAGAGAACGGGATGGCTGGAGCCGACTGGTCCACAACGTTTTTGAAGAGGCACCCCACTCTCTCCATGAGAAGCCCTCAGGCTACAAGCCTCTCACGAGCTACGAGTTTGAATGAGACAAACGTCAATACGTTTTTTGACAACTTGTTTTCTGTCCTGGACAAACACAGATTTGCTGCATAAGACATCTGGAACATGGATGAAACAGGTGTGATGGAAATGATCTATATCTCCCTCAGAAACACCTTCCAGAGGCTCACAGCCTTACAAAATAAAAGCATTACAGAATAAAAGCACTAAATAAAATAATATTTTTCCTATACAGGAATCACCATAGTGCAAAATCCTGAAAAAAATTGTAGCCAGAAAGGGAGTCAGGCAAGTATGTGCAGTCACCTCTGCAGAACGGGGGACACTAATTACACTTGCTGTGCAGTGAATGCCTTGGGGAATTCCATCCCACCAACGTTCATCTTCCCTCGGAAACCGGAGACCAGTGAAGGATATTAGAAGCACTTTTCCGGTGAGCGCTGAGTGTTACTGAGCAGCCTCCAACTGAGAGAGACGACGTAAATGTGACGTGAGCAACCTGTCTGAAAGTTGTCTCAAAAAGTCTTCTGGTAGCTGTGCCAAGAGAAATCTCAATCATTCCCAGTTTTGCAGAGATGGAGAGTGTAGGTATATGTAAGGAGATAACATAGGCACAGGCTAATGATTGTTAACTAAAATGATAGTTAACATTAGTAAAAAAACAGCTAATGTAAGTTGAAACTGCCTGCGAGCTTCTCCTGTACTATACGGTAATTCCTCTACTATGCGACAGAAAGTCGTGTGGTTATGACACAATCGTTAGCCTATTTTTACAAAAACGTCTGCTACGGAGCCATAACGTGAGATACAAGGTAATGGAGCCTTTTATACATTTTGTGTTTCTTTAGAAATAAACAATGGACAAATAGACGTTTAAACGCTTCAGATGTAAAGTTATTCGCTGTCAAAGTGACGTCAAAATGAATGGCAGTCAATGGAATGCTAACGGCAGCTGAGTGCTTGTTAGCATCAAAGTGGCACCATAGGATCTACGGGTTGTTCACAGACGCTTACCTCCTTGAAAAAAAAACATCCTTCCTTTACCAGCAATGGCCCTCCTGGCTGTATCGGTACAACAAATGGGTCTGGGTGGATGCAAGGGGAGGACTTTTTGGTCTTCCTCAAGCACTTCCAGACTCACACCAAGTCCTCACTGGAGTCAAAAGTGCTGCTAATTCTGGACAACCATACAACCCACCTTTCTGTGGAGGGGATTGATTTTTGCAGTAGCCATGGCATTGTCCTCCTCTCATTCCCCCCCCCCACACTGTACCTATAAGCTGCAGCCCTTGGACCGCAGTGTATATGGTCCACTGAAGAGGCTGGTATACTACTGCTGTGACAGCTGGATGAAAGCTCATCCAGGAGCCACAATGACCATTTATGATCTGCCAGGCATTGTGAAGAGTGCCCTTCCCCGTGTTGCATCACCGGCAAATATTCAGGCAGGGTTTGCATGCACTGGAATTTGGCCTTTTAATAGGAATATTTTCAGTGACAGTGACTTTGCACCAACCCTAGTCACAGACCGCTCACTGCCAGCAGTGACACCAGAGGTTCCATCTTCCTCTACTCCATCACCCAATGTGGCAATGGTGGCATCCTCCATGCCACTTAGAGCATCATCCCCTGTCACGCCATGTGTGGTGTCCAAGCCTGAGCCTGAGCCATCATCCTCTGCTATGGACACAACTTTTTCACCCGTGTCCATCCGTCCACACCCAAAAGCTGGCCCAAGAAAGTAGACGACAAAGGGCAGGAAAAGAAGGGAAACCGCTGTCCTTATAGATACTCCCGTGAAAAAACAACTGGAGGCTGAGAAAAGCAGGTCTGCAGCTAAAAGAAAAATGAATTTCGGCAACATCAAAAAATCCAAACCGAAGAAGCAGAAAATTCAGGACTCATCTGATGATGAAAATGAATTCTGCATTGTGTGCTTGGATAGCCTCTCCAGGCCAAGGGAGATCTGGCTCCAGTGTTGGTCCTGTAAAGCCTGGGCACACAAGGACTGCACAGATGGAAGGGATTTTTTACACTTGCCACAACTGTGACTCGGACTAGGCCTACTGAGCTCCCCACCCCCTCTCTCTCTGTTGTTGAGAATGTTTGAATTCATGTTTAAACTATTTTGAGGTGTTCTACCCATTAAATCATTTTTCTTGCATTATAATTTGACGGCTTCACCTCTTTTTTGTCATGTAGTATGAATAAATGGTAATCATTACTTAAAAACATGAAATGAATAGTCACAATAACATGAGTGATAAATAATATTTTCCATTTTGAGTATATGATTGATTCATTATGTATATTTTAGACATGTTACAACCGTCCCTGACGTGTTACAACCATAGACTGTGTAATATTAATGGAGGGAGCATGTGTGTGTGTGTGAGAGAGAGAGAGAGAGACACACACACACACACACACACACACACACACACACACACACACACACACGTCATCCAGAGCCGTATATATAGAGAGTTTGGCCAACTCAAATCATGGGCGCCATATTGGATACCATCGTCAGATGACTCTACAGTGTAACCCTATGGGGCGAATATGCGATCTTGAAATAAATCGATTATTTTCACCATAAACAGGCATATACATGTTATTATCAACGTTTGTCAATATGTAAAAGGCCCTTACGAAAATATTCCAGTGTATATTTATCTTCTATATCGTAAAAGGGCCTCTAAAATAAGGTGACCTGTCCCCGGCTGGAGCTGTCCCCGGAATTGTCCCCGGTTTTCACTGTGACTGACCGAAATTGGAATAAAAGATAGAAAATATTGACCAAACGCGCACCCTAAACGAACATGTGCCCATATTTTACGATGCTAAAATGACTGTTTATTTACATGGAGTCTGGTGGGTTTAGTGAACGCAATTTCGCGAACTTTTTATGTTTAAAAAAAGGATCTTACTCTTTAACAGAAAGGTCGACCTCCTTAAAAATCCTTTCCATAATGTTGTCGGACACTTAAAATATTAATTTGAGCCTGTCAGTGGCAAAACGTACTTACATTGTAACTTCTTTCGCCGTTGCCGACTGCAGAGATCTCGTTTAATACTGGACCAATGTCAAAGGAAAATATTTCCTCAATAGTTGTAATTGTATCTGATACTCAATAAGCTGTTGCAGAAACAAGCCCAGCATGAAGCAATAAAGCAAAAGCTGTCAGATAAATGTAGTGCAGTAAACATTACAACATTTCCCCTTGAGGTGTAGTGGAGTACTTATGAAGTAGCAGCAGGGGCGGTTCTAGGATCAGACCTTTAGGGGGGCTCAGCCCCTAATGAGAATGTGACACGGATATAGTGCATGCAAAAGTCAAAGGCATATGCGACCAAAATTTGTAAGTGTGCGACTAAGATTTTTCCTAGGTCGCACCGGTGCACCTAACGTCCTCGCATCCGCTGCCTCTCCACTAACGAAGCGATGTCGTTTATATATGGTTTAATGTTGCGTTACGTTACCCATTCCTTCTGTAAAGCCGTGCCTGTGTTTGGATCTCTCTCCGCGCTGCCCGCCCCCATTCACTCACACACGGCCCACCTGCGACATGCAGACAGACACAGCGCCGCCGGTCCAAACTGCTGACATTTGTCTACAGTTTTAATTGTTATTAACACAGCTGTATAGCGGTGGAACGGTACATGTATTCGTATTGAACCGAAACGGTACGGGCGTCTCGGTTCGGTGCATGAATTTACACGGAGAATACACGGTATAAAAATAAATTAAACTCGCGTGCAAATGAATTAATGTGGAACTACTGTTACATACGCGTTTTTTAGGGACACCTAATCTGTAGCCCCGCCTTAGCTCTGAAGCTCCTGAGCTCCGCCTACACGTCAAGTCGGTCCAGTGAGTCCACACCAGAGCCATGTCTTTCTCCATCACTCTGGTCCACACGAAGCAAACTAGTCCCTTCCATATACAACCAAACACGGATGTACTGTAGCTGTATCCCTTCTTGCCTCGACCACAAATGGCTTCCAGGCCAATTTGCTTCGTTGTTTGCTCCGCTGTTAGCTCCGCTTTTAGCTCCGCCGTTATTCGTTAGCTCCGCCGTTAGCTGTTAGCTCTGTCGTTAGCTTCGCTGTTTGCTGCTAGCTCCGCTGTTAGTGTGTGAAGCTACCGCCACAATTCGCCAACTGCTCTGTGTAAGAAGCTGCCCTTTTAACACCCTTGCTCTGTGCATTCACATATGAGAGCAGTGCTTGTCTCCCATATCACACTACTAGCTAGCTGATTATCTTATTTTGTTTACAAGTTCCAGATGGAGTCTGGAGATGATGTGGGGTAGCCTACT
Organism: Sander lucioperca; assembly: GCF_008315115.2. Lineage (NCBI taxonomy): Eukaryota > Metazoa > Chordata > Actinopteri > Perciformes > Percidae > Sander > Sander lucioperca. Next base: position 1,618,945 of record NC_050187.1, read on the forward strand.
TATTGTTTAGGCTACTGTTTACATCTTACTTTATACGCTTCAGGCTGGTGCAGCTAGCTCAGGGGAGAGACTGGATCACACTAGGTGGTACAGCCTGAGACATGCACAATAAAAAAAATTGCCTTCTGCATTTTTGTTATGCTTTTCCCTCCGTTGTACCGAACCGAACCGTGATGTCTGAACCGAGGTATGAACCGAACCGTGACTTCAGTGTACCGTTCCACCCCTACAGTTGTATATTGTTAAGTATGAGAGGGAAACCTGTATTGGTACCAGTGTTTCCGCTGGTAACTCTCTGTTATTGCGGCCGCCACGGCGAAAAACACAGAAGAAGTTATTGAATGGAACTAACTTCAGTTCGTTGAGTAGCATAATAGCGTGTGAGACGGAGCCTGCTGGACCTGGGCGAGAGATGTGACCCATGGCCACATTATCATAGATCATAAAAATGCAGCGCAGCCAGGGACGATACAGACATTTCATACACAAGACGTATGTAACGCCGCCGACCCGCCAAAGCGCATTCGACCCGTGCTGGACCGTACTCTGTGAGTAGCATACCTCAGTCCATCGTACTCCCCCTCTCTCCCTATATGAGCTACTGGGCTATCCGGGTCTATATTGTTGTTGAAAACAAGTGAAGGAGCTTTCTCAGAGATATATTTTTTTTAAATATATCCCAGGCTATTTATTTCAGATAATTTACATGTGTTGCAGCTGTATATTTTCAAATTGGGCAGGAAACCCTGTCTTTGCATTTTATTTTAATCACATCTGTTTTAATAAAAGAGCTTGTGAAAAGTGGCTTTGACTTAAAACTGAACATTTAGCCCACTTTGTAAAAATATATATATTAGAGATAAAAAAAATACAGAGATATGATTTTTAGTCCTGTACTAGTGGAAGATCTGATAAGAATCAGTGTGGAGGGGCCCAGTTTGGAGAATTTTGATGCTAGGGAGTGTGGCAAGCTGGTTTAGTTAGCCAAGGCCAGATTACAGGTGTTGGCCATCTGAGGGGCATTTGACAGCAAGGGGGGACCCGCTATAAGACTTTGAGTACAATTGTATAATTGTTCTTCAAATTAAAAAAAATGTACCAACTCCTTATTCTTGTTTAAAATAATTTACATAATATATATATGAATGTATATGGTGATATATAGCGTGATAAAAAGGTGACCTTGAAATTGTGGCGTTTATGGCGACGCAAGGAAAAATTTGGGTGCACCTAAATTTTGTGCTGGTGCACGTAAATAAAAAAAGTTAGGTGCACCAGTGCGACCAAGGCAAAAAGTTAGTCTGGAGCCCTGTTGCATTCTGCATACATCTCTGCACACCCATTACTTTCTGTGAAATATCTCACAAACTCTTCACTCAACACATACATCAGTACAAGAAGCGGTTCCCGGGTAATCTGGTTTTGAAATTGCAACAAAATTTCTACATGGTCTCCAACTATAGGCACAAATTATAATGTATTCTCATGTAAACTATTTATGTCAGCACAGACATTTTTGTAAATTGCTTAGCCAGTGTATCCCACCATAATGGTTATTATATTGCCAGATTCCAGACAATCCCACTTACTTATATATATCCCTTACAAATATGAATATATATATTTCTACTGGTATGCTTCCTAGTGACATTAATGCAAAAATATGAAAAGAAAAAACTATTCCACCTGTGTGTGCATGGTTAGAATTCTGAAGTGCAAAATAGTTCAGGCTACAGCTGAAGTATTTCCATCCATAGATAAGAATAATCAAGTCTAACCTCTGAATTTCTTTTCAAAGTGCACCAGATTGATGCATTTAAACGTTAAAATAGACAAAATTTTCTTACAGGGGAGCATGCCCATGGACCCCCCTAGGGGGCCCTGGGGCAGTGTCCCCGTTTTAAGTTTACAAAGATAAAAACATTACCTGTTTGGGAGTATTTACGCTTCTGAGCTGAAATTGTCTCAGAAATCTGGTCACCTTACTCTAAAAAAATGCCCATTGTAGTGAGTGACCACGTCGCCTAGTAAGTCTCTGACCAGTGTTTACCTTTCTTTTTCTCTTCAGTCTCCCGAGTCCTGACGTAACCTTTCGTAGTTTATCCATCACCGAGGACAGGTTAAACTTACTCAATGGCGAAAATTGTAACTGTAACTAGTGCTGCATTGTAATGTACTGCATTGTTAGGCTATTATTATTATAGTTATTATTAACAGACATCGATAAACCCTTCCCATATCGTAGCCTAAGACGTTATGTGATTCTGATGATTTGATTTGATAGCAACTGAACTCTTAACAAAGTTACTCACAGTCTTTTGACAAAATACATGATGAGACAATGATAATAAAGACCGCAAACGGGTAAAAAGTGTGTTTTGGTCAGGTGTAAATCGCAGTAGGACAGGACCACAACGTTATCACGCTAGCAATAATAACTTAGTAGTAACCGAGGCAAAGTTATGTAAGGGTTAATGCCCGATGAGGTGTCCATTGTCAGGTATTAATGGACGACGGCGAGGCGTGAACCGTCGCCTCCGCCGAAGTTTAAATCATCATAAAGGACATGCCTGCGTGGTCACAGTATATTACATCTTGTCACATGGGAGGCGAGGCTTGGACCCAAATGCAGAGGAGACGGAGCAGTGTATAGTTCAAAGATTTAATCACGCCAACGATACAACAAAAAGAGTCCTGCAGAAACAGGCAAGATATCTCCAAAAATACAGAGGATACGCAAGGCCAGGAACAAGGAACAAACTGGAACACCGACAAACATAACATACCAGACCAGACCAGACCAGACCAGCGAAGAACAGAACAGACTCACACACAGAGATACAAGAAGTAACGAGGAAACAAGAGACAGGTGACACAAGGGCTAGGAACAGGTGAAACACATTAGGGCTGGGCAGAACAATCACAAAGGCGGGAAACACAAGGCAGGAAGTAAAACAAGACAAGACTAGGGAGAAAACAAAATAAAATAAAATAAAGGAAACACTACACAGACACTCACAAACGTGACACATCTGACAATTGAAGTCAGACTAGCTTAAATCCAAGTCATTACTATGGCAAGATCACAAGCATTTAGGTACATGGAGTGCTAGCGAAAAAGCTAATGCTAGCATAAGGCATGGCTAACTTCAAACTTCATTCATTTCTAAAGCAGTGTTAGAACTTTTTTGACAGCATGGTACAAATTAACGATGGTATTACTATATTTGTCCTATGTAATTTGTTATCATAAGTCAAAGAGAGAAATTGACATTTACCTCACACAATAATGAGTAGTCACTTGCCATCCGGATGAGATCCGGATCTCGTACTTTTGAGAAAAGATCTCGTAATTACGAGAAAATAACTCATAATTTTGAGAAAAGTTCTTGTAATTATGAGATCATTTTAAACACCTGGAAGGCGGCATATCTAGCTAGTTGTCAGTAGGCCACGGCTCAGTATTCAACTGTACCACCAAGAGGTAAATTCAGCTGGGTTAAGTTAGCGTGATACTTCTTATGTAACTTTATAGATAGTATTAGTTAATGGACATATCTGTTCAACTGATCCTGCAGAAACACTACAATGTCCAACAGATCAGAATGGGCTTTCTGCCGGAACAACCGCAAAGTCCTGAGGTGCCTGTGCAAAGTCGACAAACTGATAACAATCCCATCTATAGTACTTAAAGACATTAGCATATCCCAATGTCTCAAACCCAAACCAAAATAAAAACGGATTAAACTAAACAGGTGAGACGTGTTTTGTAATGAATCAACTGTAATACCTAGTGTGACCAGCGGAGGGTGTCTAGGTATATGACCCAGTATGTTGGTATTAAGGGAGACGAAGAAGAATAGCTACAAGCTAGGTTTTGGCAAAGAATTTCTAATAAGGTTTTGGTGATGATGTTGGTTCGTACATTAAAGTTTGAGCACAAGCTCATTGTGGATTAAAAACCATGTCTCATCGTTACAGTCCTTCCAGAAAAATGCGGAGTTTTCTTGTGTGGCAAAAATCCTTGATTATGCGGCACGTTTTCTTAAAAAATGCAATGGAATATGCGGGATATTTATGCAATTTTATGTGATGAAATTGCGGGAACTTGCAAAAACTGCGGTTTCATCATGGCTTCATCGCGGGGTTTGCAGCTTTTCGATAATGTCCACGTTGCGTAATTACGTCACTTCATAACGTCACTTCATAACATCACTTCATAACGTTCCCATGGCAACAGGGGGAAATGGCTGCTCTTGTGTAAAGTAAACGCAACATTTTTCAACTTTCTGCTAAGATATATGTGACTTTTTTGCAACAGAAACGCGGAAATCTGCAATTTATGCGGCGAAAGTGCGGCATATTTGAAAAAATGCGGCCCCTGCATAAATATGTAGACTTTGGCTGATTATGCATTGAATTATGCGATCGCATAATCGCGTTTTTCTGGAGGGACTGTCTTTAAGACACAAACAACACATGACGTAGGCCTACTTGCTTCCATGGCATCAGCTAGCCTGAAAGCTTCACACAAGAGAGCTGTTTTCTGTTGTTGTGAAAATGCATTTATCTCATATTACGAGATCAGGATCTCGTAATTATGAGATAAGGTGTCTAATTTTTTTTTCTATGGTGAATGTAATACGCTTCCGTACTTCCGTAATGGATATACGGTGTTTCCTTAATGTTAATCAACGACCACCAAGGTTGGTGGAAGAAAGTGACAAAGACGGTGAAAGTACAGGGTGTAATGTTAGTTCTGAAGAACAAGAGGTTGTCACTGCTGAAGCTAGCATTAGCTACCACATCGGTGCTGCTAGCCGACCCTGTAACCCAAAGCAAGGGTCTTCATCACAGGTGGCAGAACCAGGGGAGCTTGGCGTTGAGAAACCAAATCAAATTGTCCTGAAAACTTTTCCTGCACGCTTGTTCTCAGGCAAAAAAAAAAGAACTTTCAACAGTGCCGGGTATGGTAGCAGAAGCTGGCTGGAATACTCCATCCAGGCAGACGCTGCATTCTGCTACCCATGCAGAAAGTTCCGAGCACCCTCCTCTGCTGTGGGTCTCGACCTTTACGCTAAGTGGATTTTGTGATTGGAAGCATGCATCTTTTTATTTTCTGTATAAGCCGGTTCTGCGCAATGGTAGGCTAGTTGTCCATGACTTACCTGTTTCAATACCCAATAAAATCTGTTATACGTGTAGACCTGTATGAATTCATTTAATGCTCATTTGGAAGATAATTAATGCCCGTCCGTGAATTTGTGTCTGGCGCCGGGTCTAGTTACAACCGTCCCTGTACACTGGGACGGTTGTAACAGTGGAGAGACTGTATTAAAATCAATTTTGTAACCTGTACATATTTCATAAAAACACTTAAATACATTGTTTCAGCAGTTGACAGATTGAAGTTTATAATATAACAAATTGGTTATTGCAGTGTAAATGGTTTTTGATGTATTGCTAAAAACTGTCCCATGGTCTCCCTACCTACGGCGTCGATTTAACAAAGGCAGAAGCATAAATTGGCCTTAAGATGCAAGGAAGTGAGGCAAGTGGAGGAGCAGGGGATGCAAATTAAGAGAACCAAGATGTAGGCCAGTGATGACAGAACCATGACTCATGATGACACCACATGAACTCCAGACAGAAGTTTCTGGATAAATGGGAGTTGTTTGCATTAGTTATCTTTTACATTATATTGAGCACTTATAACATGGTACTTTTTTATTTTCAGTAATACAAACTGTAGGGGATTATTGGTCAATGGAAATGTCAATCTGGGATAGAATCAACAAAACTAAATAGTGGTACTGAGGTAAACTATAGCCTACCGAGGGCTGATGTGTCAAGCTGTAGTCAAATGGAACTGTGTGATGTCACTGGAGAAAATACTTGTCAAATAATACTGTTGAACATAAGTACAAAATACACATCGGTGAGGTTTTAGTATTTGTCCGGAAGTTGTGTATAATGTGTAGTTTTGACACGAGGCACTAGCTGACTCCGCTCTGCCACGTTTCACTAAATGACGTAATCCCTCCCGGGGCTGACAGTTCGATACACACACACACACACACACACACTCTCTCACTCACTCACTCAATGAGAGGGAGAGAAAGGGCCGGTTAGCTGGACATCTCCTCATACCCCCTGTTTTTTCGCTTTATGTTTACAGCTGTATAGTGTGTTAGCAGTCTGATTTAAAAGACAAGGCATCCGTAAAACCAAGCCACGTATTTGGTGTTATTCCTGAGTTGGCTAACCAGCTGGCTAATGTTAGGTGTTTCCTGGTTGGAGTTGCAGCCATTTTGGATTTTTACCGAGGAACAGCTAGCCGGGGTCGTGGTTTTGGGACCAGTAAACTAGCCACCGCTCCCGTTTTCGTAACACCGCTGTTTATCTGCAGACAGGGACAAGGGTACGCTTGACGAGAGGGGATACAATACAACGAGTCAACAATGAATCCCGAATAGTAAGTATCATACTCAAGAACGTTGTGTTAGCTACATTTTGGACAGCTAACTAAGGTTAGCTAGCTATGTGCTAACAAGTAAGTTAGCGTTTGCAAATAACTTGTCAGCAGTTGAACTCCGTAACATCAGCTGACATAGCTAGCTAAGCCTTAATGGCCACTTGGCTGTGCCTGCCTGAGATGTTGACATTTTCTAGGGGTATCGGTGGCATGTCGTTTTGTTATCAGTCGATAGATAAATATAACAAGTGCTTATTAACATCTTTAACCAGTTGTTGGGCCAGCTGCAGTAACGTTAGCTAGCTTTTGTGACTGGTTTCGGTTCGCTGCGTTTTACGCTGAGATGTGAGGTTAACGTTAAATACGTTACAGGACAAAAGGGGCCTTGTAGAATTTTGACTGCTAACGTTAGGGTTAGGATTAACGTCAACTGCTTTTGCCTGAACAATTGTTATTTTAATTTTGATAGATTAACGTTATGCAAGTATCAGCTATGCTAGCTAAATCAGGTTGACTTGACAACAAGGATTCCCTTAATTAAAGTTTTTGAAAAACGACACATCTTGCCCGGTTGGCGATGGTTAGCTAACTTAATAACTTTACTTGTCTGCGTGTGTCACTGTGAAAGCGTTATTTCCTTGCTACTATGAGCATACTGTAGCAACGGTCATCTGTTGTTTACATCCAGGTAATTATTGGTTTTACGCTTTACCTGGTGTTGAGCATGACTCAGTTATTAGCTAGTCATATGGTCTGGTATGGCTGAAGCAGCCTCTCAGTCATGTGTAGGTCACATGCTATAGGACAATCCCTCGATTTCACCACAGCAGCGTTGAGCAATCAGTTAGTTCAGCTAGCTTTGGTATTGCATTCATAAATGTTGACATGGGTGCAGTGTAACATTTTTTGGAGTACAGCTTTTCCTTGTTTGGCAAGCTGTTACACAATACTACTCTTAAATCTAAAAATTGGTACATTTTTATCGTCAATACTCTAAATAGTCATATCCCCATTCTGCTCTGTAGACTGCTTTATCTTGTATTAATGATTCACCTCCTTGGTATAGACTAGATAGTCCAGGCAAGGTCCAAGCTCTTTTTACTCAATGAGAGTCACTGTCAAAATGAAAAGGAGGCATTTGACATGGAGCATGTTGTTAAATACCCCTTCAACACCGAGGGCTCAACCAGGGTTGACCTTGTGTTTATAAGGGTTATTAACCCATGTCGATCGACTTGATTTTGCGACATTAGAAATGAGTGTTCCTCTTCTGTTTAATAGTAAATTGCAGCCTCGCCACCTATTGTCTCCCAACAAAATATATACCAACTAATCACTAACTAGGGCTGTTGGAACGAATACCGAACGATGACTAATCGTTTTGGTGCCTATTCCTAACTGTCATCACCGCATGATGCTCACTTTTTCTCAACTAAACGCTGTAGAGACAAATTCCGCAACCGCATAGTCCATTTCTCGCATAAAATGTTTTCAGAAACACATTTCGGTGAAATATTTTCGTAAAATAAAGAGATCGTATTCCAAACGAGCTGCCATTATGGTGTGTTTTGAAATCCGGGAACAGACGCGTTGTTAAGAATCCCACTTTGTTTCTTGTAGAGCGAGCGGTCGGAGCAGAGGAGAGTTTAACTTTAGTAGCGAAGATATCAGATGAATACAGCACATGGATGTATAGTAAGAACGGTACAGCAGGGTTTGCAGTTTTGTGCACTGTAAGCTGTAGCAGGAAAAGTTAACAACTGCTGTTTTCCGGTGCGTTCTTGACTTCGAATGTGACGCACCAGAAGAAAAAATCAAACCCATATGTGTCTACTTGCAATGGGAAAGAGAGTCTTTCATTAGCAGAATTTCCATTTCAAAAACTCACATAAATGCGCTTATACATGTAGGAAAAGGGTATCAGAAACAAGACTGACTTCTGATTCTAATTCATAGGTTTACTAAAGAGTGACACACCATTATATAGCTGGTTACACTGCCGTCTGGTGGAGATCCCAACACACTACAAATAGGCAAACTGGCCGATACTTTACACAGCCATATCAGTGGCTTTAACTAAACCGAACGACACAAAAATGATCGGCATCGGCGCTCAATCGGCAGATATTGCTCATTGATGATCATAAATCGGTATCGGAGGCTAAAAACGTGATCGGGGCATCTCTACTCAGCAGTGTTCATTGTCCTGCATGTTTCCTTGTTAAATGCAGACCTCTGTGCCACTCTGCCAGATGATCTAGCCGATTGACACTAATGCTGATGAACATGCATCTAATGCCTATCGTACACCAGAAGACTTTGAACAGACTTTGAAAGGACTACAGTCTGACACCATCTCACATCATAACGTTAGGGTCACTAGTTGCAAGACTACAACTAGATATGTTTTGAAAAATTGAACCAAGCTAGTTAGCTACCGCTAGCGTTAGCTGGTAATTTAATGGAACGTTTGCAGATGATCTGCCGTACATGCAGATGAATTGCGGCAGTACCCGGAGGTCCGTGTTTATCCGGCGGTAAAACTCCTGTTGGATGACACGCTTTAAAAGGGTTGAAAATTGGCAACTTTCCCTCTTTAGCGTTTAGCTTATAGCATCCATAAAGAACACTAGCTCTTAGGGCTGGGCAATATATCAATATTATATTGATATCGTGATATGGGACTAGATATGGTCTTAGATTTTGGATATCATAATATCGTGATATGACAAAAGTGTTGTCTTTTCCTGGTTTTAAAGGCTGCATTACAGTGAAGTGATGTCATTTTCTGAACTTACCAGACTGTTCTAGCTGTTCTATTATTTGCCTTTTCCCCACTTTAGACATTATGTCCACTGGGCGCCCGGATAGCTCAGTTGGTAGAGCGGGCGCCCATATGTAGAGGTTTACTCCTCGAAGCAGCGGGCCCGGGTTCGACTCCCACCTGCGGCCCTTTGCTGCATGTCATTCCCCCCTCTTCCCCCTTTCATGTCCTATCAAAATAAAGGCTGAAAGTTCCCAAAAAATAATCCTAAAAAAAAGAAGACACGATGTCCACATTACTGAAGATTATTTATCTAAAATCTAAGTGTGAAGATATTTTGTTAAAGCACCAATTGTCAACCCTAGAATATTGCCGCAATATTAATATCGAGGTATTTGGTCAGGAATATCGTGATATCTGATTTTCTCCCTATTATCGCCCAGCCCAACTGGCTCTAGCTGTTTGCTGCTTCCTGTTTGGTGCTGAAGGGAGCACACCCATTGGTTGTTGACAATGTTCACATGATTTGACTTCATGAGAGAGCTAGACTGTTTTAGTAGTCCATGACCCATCACTGCTATGATCTTAACTGTGTTTCCTGGCCCTTACTTTGGCAGACATTTATGTAGTTTAACGGGTAAGCTGTAACTCTCTCACTTGGTTAACAATTTCTGAATATCCTCTAACTGAATTTTTTTTTTTTTACCTTTCCCTCACAGTGACTATTTATTCAAGCTGCTCCTGATTGGTGACTCTGGTGTTGGAAAGTCTTGCCTTCTCCTCCGATTTGCAGTAAGTTTCCCCAAAATAGCACATTTATATTAACTCCATTTTCGCCTTAAGTGGGATTCAGTCTTACAGTATTTTGAGTTTTAACTATGCAGTGATTTCATGCAGACTGTTGAAAGCTGTCTTCAGTTGGGCAACCATATATTATTGCTTTCTTAACTGGGTTTCTCATTAACTCAATAAGAAACTAAGCAGCTTAAATGTGCAAATTCAAGCAGTTAACCTGCCTGTAACTCAATCATTTACTGTGCAACACGCTCCATTTTGTATACTAGGGCTGGGTCAAAAAAACTGATTAATTACTGCATTGCAATATGAACTTCCCCAATATATTATCGATTTAGAAAATGCAATAACAATAGTTGTAACAACGTTGTTAGAAGTGTAGAATAAGAGCAGGTTTAAATCTAGCTTGTTATCGAGTTCCGCTCCTGTAAGAGTACTCATATTATGCTTTTTGGCTTTTTCCCTTTCCTTTATTGTGTTATATATGTTTTTGTGCATTTTATAGGTTTAAAAAGGGAAAAAGTCCACCCCAAAGGGACTTACCATTTCCAACAGAAAACACTGTTCACCAACTGCTCCAAACAGCTCTATTGTAGTCCAGCCTTTACTTCAGAGACAAACGTGGTCACTTTGGAACACACGTTATAATGTTCACCTAGCTGCTAGCATGGCACGCCCTCATACTCTGCTTCTGACTGGCTAGTAGTCCTTACCTAGCTACTGAGCATGTGCGACTCCCAACAAAGATGGAACAGAAGTGAGATGTCTCACTCTGTAGCTAAAACAGAGAGCTCAACACACAGGGTGAAAAGAGGAGCTGCAGCAATGTGCAGTACAACAAAATATGGTGTTTTCTGAAAATTAAACCATGTAAACCTATTCTGATACAACCTCTAAATACAATTATGAACCTGAAAATGAGCATAATATGAGCACTTTAAAGGAGAGGAGAGAAAGACAGCAAAACAAAATACTCCTACACTCAGCTGAAGAGAAGCACTAGGCTGCAACACATTTCTTTTGGTTTAATGATAGGCATTCTTTTTTTGAGGATTCTGTTATTAAAAAAAAAGATATTCAAATCCCAAAATTGAAAATCGAGCCCAAGACAGTTGTGCATTGTTTACCTCAGCTGAGGCACGTGTGTATGCACTTTACATTTTATTTTAATGCATGTAAATGGTTTCTTCTTTGCTTAATAGAAAATAATAAAAATGGTGAAATAAGTTTGGGGTTACATTTTTTATATATTTTATCACAAATGTCAGTATCTTATAAATTCTATACATTTTTGTCACCTATGTGTATGAATATTGATGTCATGTGAAGTATTGAATTGATATTGAACTGTATCCGTATAGAATTGTGAGGTTTCTTGACAGTACCCAGCCTTGTTGTATGCTATTAAAACTTTCCCTGTACCACACCTTGGCTATGTCCCTCTAGTGCCTGTAGTGACTGATGGTACTGATTGGGTGTGTGTATAGTCAAGCAGGAAGTAAACAGGACGTATGAGCCATCTAACTGACTTTTTCTCTCTGCAGGATGACACATACACAGAAAGTTACATTAGCACTATTGGTGTGGACTTCAAAATACGAACCATAGAACTAGATGGAAAGACCATTAAACTTCAGATTGTAAGTAACCTACTGCTTCACTTTTATATCAGTGTCCTTCAGTAACCATAGCTCACTCAGAAAGTCCGTTTTTCAGGACAGGAGAACTATTTTTCCTTCTCTGTACAACTGGAAATATTAGAGCATTAGTCTGCCCTTACTCTAGATTTTTCTTATTGTCAAAAAATGCCATATACAGACCCAAACGGACCATGTGTTGGTCTGTCTCTCAATACTTTCTAACTTCTCTACTAGGATTGTGCCAATTGGCGATCAGATCGTACAGTATATCGACGATTGAAGGAACGATCGGCGATTGGGTTTTCCTACGCATATATTAAACCAAGCCATTGTTGAGCGTTTTTTGCTCCTGTCACATTATAACTCACCGTGAGCTCATTTTTCACTTTATCTGCAAGTCTGGCATCTCAAATTAACAAGCAAAACCATGGCTAGGAGTGGGAATAGCTCCTAAATATCTTTTGAGCAGTTTAACAAAGTGTGTTATAATGGCATAAAACACACACACACACACACACACAAAAAAAATGAAAACCGTAAGTTACATTTATTTTTTTTTAATAGAAAAACAGTTGAAACAGATAATTCACAATTTCCCTAAAGGTACACATATACAAGATTTTTGGCTGTACATAATTCACACAAAGAATTATTTACATTTTTACAAACTTAACACCAGCGGTGAAATGTAATGAAGTACATTTACTCCAGTACTTAAATGCAAATGTTGAAGTACTTGTACTTTACTTGAGTCTTTTCTTTTCATGCCACTTTCTACTTCTACTCCGCTACATTTCAGAGAGAAATATTGTACTTTTTACTCCACTACATTCATCTGACAGCTTTAGTTACTAGTTTTGCATTTCGTACTTTTACCTTTTTCCCCCTCTATATATGGGCACCTGCTCTACCAACTGAGCTATCCGGGCGCCCTGTAACAGAGTATTTTAACATTGTGGTATTAGTACGTTTACTGAAGTAAATGATCTGAATACTTCTTTACCACTGTTTAACAATAGACTGTGCTGTGTTTTTGTGCTGAGGCTTGCAGTCTCAGTCACGGATTGGATGAATTTTCATCACATGACTATGCTTCACACTATAAAGAGAATCATTGTCCCTTGTAGGGGGAAATCCGTAGAATTTTATGCATTTTCCAGCTTCTTGATCATGTAAATGGTTGCTTTTATGCACATTTTGAAGAAGGGCATGTTGAATGCAAGTTTTTTATCCACTTAGGCCTTGTGGGGGGCAATTAAGGTCTGGTGGGCCACCAGGCTTGCAATATGCTAGTGGAAACTATGGATACATTCACTGTTGGTTTGGATCTGCACATGGGATTTGTTAACAAATTAACAATATTAAATATAATCTTTCTTTTTTTAATACATACCATGCTACAATGGTTGGGTATCATTTGGATTTTGCTGCTTCTTTGAGAAGTGGGGTCAAAACAGGTTGCATGCTTATTTCACAGATTATTTTAGTTATAAAAACTTCAATAAAATTCATATTCACAATTCCTTTCATATAGTTTATGGAACCTAAAAAACAATTATGTACAGTTTAATTTGGTTGCTGGTATTAAATAAGATTCAATAACCTTTTACCTTTTCTGGGTTTGTAAACATTGATGAGACAGAGCCCACATTCACAGATGCAGTTAAGCTTCAAGGATATACTGCTACATGTATGTTTAATATTAAAACACAATGTATAAATATATGAATATGTCCATAGTAATTATTTTTATAATAGTTTTGAATGCACCATAAAAAGGTACTGTATGCCTAAAGGCAACTAATTTTAATACGATATATAGTGGGAGGGTCCCTTCTCCTTCTCTCTTTCAGCTTAGGGGTCCTTGGCCTAAAAAACGTTGAAGACCCCGGCTTAATGTATATGGGAATGATGGCATAGAGTGTTTTTCTCTTGCAAAAAAGAATTGTCAGGTCGCTGGGGAGCGCTTCATCCCAGCGCCAAGTTTTGTGTCGTTGACGACGACATTAGCTAACTTAACGCAACGTTACCGGTGGTTGACTACACAGCTGACAACAAGCCTACGGTGATAAAAGCCAATTCAACAGTCCCCCACAATATTCAGTGTCCAGCTGATTTGGCTTTTCTGTCTTTGTTGTGATAGTTTTTGTCAGACATATCATCAGCTTGGGATGGACGGACACAGCCAGAACACACACATGATTGGTTTGCCGAAACATGAACGACAGTGACAACACCATCACCTTTCTAAAAAAAGAGATAATGTTAATACTAGAAGCGCTCAGAGTGGCCACAAAAACAGCTTGAGCGCTCTGAAAAAAGATGCTCTTTCTCCTCATTGGGAATAAGTGCAAAAAAAAACCTCATCCTAGAGCTACTGGTGCTGCTACTACTATTAAGGTTAATGTAAACATGTTAGTTTTAGTTATAGGCCTACAGGGTTAATACAGTGTACCCTATATGAATTGCTTATGTGAATATTATTGCTGACATCAAATTTGTGCTTTAATGTAGTCGAATCATCGCAGGTTAGGGGCGTGCTGCAGCCATGCAGCTGATTTTTAAGGTTGATTTGTATGTCAGGATGGGAAGGACAGACACAGCAAGCACACCGGAGGTCTGCCTGTGGAAAGACGTGTTATGAGATGTTGCGGAGATTTAGAAAAAAAGCTTAATTAGATCAATGTGAAACCCTTGAGCTTACTATTAGGGAGCAATCAAAATGCAGGGCCTGGCACACACGGAGAAGGCAGATTAACAAGCACAGGCTTTCACCATTTGTGCACAGATGGAGAGCCTACAGACAGTGACATTAAAAACATTCATTACAATATTGGTGTATACAAGGCTGAACAACTCTTCCTCAACCATCTTCTGCCAGAGCTGTTGACCCGAAACATGGACCCTCCTGGATGAACACACAATGTACTGTTCAAACTGCAATAGTCCAGAATATGGCAAGCTGATAGCTGAAGTACAAAAGTTGTTTTCGCTACAAGTGTTCAGATCAAAAGAAGACCATTTAAGTGGCTTTGCAATATAAAAGGCAATATAGCTCCATATGTACAGTATATAATGTAAACACTTAAAAGAAGTGTAAATAGTTCCTTTACAATCTGAAATTTTAGATTGTCGATCATCTTATCTGCATACATTTGCTGCAATGTTGCTCCTAACATCTATAGATTTTGGTCGATAGATTCAAATTTTAAAAACTAAATACTGTTTCTCCATATACCAAATACAAATTTGAACGTTTTCCATCCCAAATGTTGTGTTCATTTGGAATAAAATGGTTATTAAAAACTGACACATTGATTTGTTTACATTTTAAATGTTTCATTATTTTGTCTGCTCACAAACTGCATATGAATTCATAAAATTTTTACATAAATAAAAAGTTCACTACTCCAAATACATCCTTGTGAACTTCTGTTCCTACTGTTTAAGTCCAGATTCATTTCTCACATCATTGCATATACAGTGGAAATGTATCGACTACAGTAAAGGAGAATTCAAAGACTGAGCATTATGTTTAACTATAAGAGCAACGTGGTAATGAGACCAGACAAGAGTGCAAGTACAACAAATAATTCGTAGTATTTATATGTATGACACATGAAATAGACTTTGTTAGAACTTAAATGCTCTGTAAAATGTCAATGCAGCACTCGTTTAATTTTAGGTGTCAATATTAAAAGTCAGTCAAAATCGACTAAAATAAGTTATAAAGAGAAAACCATACCAGTTAGCCCACGATGAAATTCTGGTGTGTTTGTAGTACCCATCCAGTGTTTCCTTTTAGGATTTTTTTTTAGCAGTGAGGGCAGGTCTGTCTGAACAACAAACCCCCGCGCCCCCCCGCCAAATGTTTTACTTATGAAACGGAACTGACACTTCTATCTATCTACAACAGGTCTACAAAATGAATTTTACAAGAAATTCTTCATAGGGAAACCAAAACCCAAATGACTACGTCTATAGACAATTTCCAATTTATATTAAATTACACTGACTCGCTTACTGTTTTAATGTTTCCCGATGTGTGATATCAGGACGATGAGCTGACAGAACTGACAAGTTGAACGTTGTCCAATTAGAACGGACCCACCGCGGTGACTTTTTTGGTTGAGCTGTTGGTTTAATAGTCGACTCAGAAGAAAGCGAACGTTTTGACAATAAACTCCATCAACACAACAGTATGTGGAGTTAAACTGGACGGGCCCAATAACCTCTGGATAGTTCTACTTGTTGTTAAATTGCAATGTGAGCGGCATTACGAGCAGCATTATGTCGGCAGGATCATTTAAAAGGCAGCCGCGACTACATTGTGCGTCTGCCCTATTTCTGAGACCGTGGCGGCAGAAATTTTGCCATGGCGGGCCGCCACTACAAAATCAACATAGAGGAAACACTGGCATCTTAGTTCAGCCTGCTATTTCCTTTTTCACGTTGTGAATGATTAGCTGTCTCTGAGTGTGTCTAACGTTTAGGCACTACACTTTGGCAGATATTTGTAATGCCCCGCACACTATCACCATATCATCCAGGATGTCTACCTGAGTAAGTGGAATTACAGATGTTAAAAGCTTGATGTTCTTCCATCGACCAATGACACTTTCCACATGTATCTCACATTTGAAAGTCTTCTTGATTTGTCCATTTCATGAGCAGAGAGCGGTTTCTTGCCTTAAAGGGTGTATGTTGCAATGTCTTCCCTAATCAAAAAAAACAACCTTGATTAGCCAAAATCTCATCCTTTGGGTCAAAGAATCATGATTTTGAGAGTGTGCGAGCCAGTGATTTGTACTGATTTGTACGGTTTCAGTTTGCGATCAGCACAACGGGCAGCTGCCGTCTCTCTCACGCACACACTACACACACAGTACGCACACATCATTTTCAACCCAGGGGTATTTTTCGCCAAGACACAATGAATGTTCTTCTGCGTTTTAACTAGTATGTTGTTTATATTGACTACCATTCCACGTATGAAGTTAACAGGTCTACCTGTGTCAGTCTGCAGTGTGCTGAGAGACACGGGCAGAGCAGAGCGAAGTCTCAGAAGAAAGAGCAGACATATCAACGTTGCTCGTGAAGCTATGTGTGGAAAATTGGGCAACTGGCTAATTGTATATGGCCCGATGTATGTTGGACCTTGTGTCATTTTGGTGGGTTACAGTACAGTGAATGAAAAAAGAATAAACTGATTATTATTATTATTGAATCATGTTCTTTAGTAACTGCAACCCAATAAAAAAATATTCACAGGTTCCATAAACTGCATGAAGTTAATCGTGAATATGAATTGTGTAAAGATCCTTTTTTTTAAATTCTCTGGGGCGCCTTGGGAGGTCACCTGGTTGAGCGTGCGCCCTATGTAACCTAAACCTAACCCGATTCTGACCTGCGGTCCTTTGCTGACCAGAAAATAATCTTTAAAAAGTGTGAATTAAGCATATTATCTTTGGAATCGGAATTTTGGAACCGGTTCTCGATGCCCAAACCAGCCTAATGCCACAATAAGTAATTATTGTGGCTTTTAGTGGAGAAGTTTAAGACTAAGAATAAACTAACTTAAAATAAAACTCTATTGAGAGACAATACTTGAATTTGTGTTTGACCATTGAATGGTCAAATCTAGAGATAATTAATATTGCTGAAAAATGTTAGTGATAACATTTGTATTGACAGTTAAAATCTGTCAGTGTGTTGTTGCCTTTGTCAACTGTCGAAGCCAGTCATCAACAGTATGAACTGTAATCATGTTTTTCCTCTGACAGTGGGATACGGCAGGTCAGGAGAGGTTTCGTACAATCACATCCAGCTACTACAGAGGTGCTCATGGTATCATTGTAGTGTACGATGTCACAGACCAGGTCAGTATAACACCACACCCTTTCATACCTATTAGAACTATTTATTCATACACTTAGAGATGACACCCCTGTGCCAAAACTCCACAGATGCTCTACCTGCCACAAGGCCTTACACATTAGAAAGTAGTTCTGTTTTTTATTTTACGATCCAGAGATGGTTTAATAAGTGGTGGTGGAACTAAAGGGAGGTTCCCCCTGAAACCATGGGGTGATGATAGTTCAGTTTAAACAAAATTACATACAGTTACTGCTGCCCAGGGCTAACAGTTTGGAAATTCTAAGCGGGAATGGCTGTGTGGAATTGACAACTACATGTGGTCTGCCCACATTGGTCCGTTAGTAAACACCTGCTTCAGTTAACTTCGCGATATCCTGACTTGAGATCAGACATGTAAGATATGTAACATGGAGATTTCAAAAGTTATAAGCAGCTGTGAGTCCACGCTGCAGCCACACTGTCCTCTGTATGTTCATTTAAAGACATGCAGGAGTATGCCCCACTCTTCTTCATAAAGTGTTGGAAGTTTGAAAGTTTGGCGAACTCATTTGATTGGATCCATAGCTTCTGTGTAGTGCTCATAGTTCATAAGCTGTAACATCATGTGGTCTTGTATTGCTTTCTGTCCTTACAATGTTTGAAACTAACTTCCCCTCAAAAAAAAGTGGCAAACCCAGTGAACTCTGATCTTATAGTGCGTTCCATTTACCTCGGAACTCGGAAGCCGGTGCTGGGAATGATGTCACACCCAAGTTGACCACGTTCCGTTAAAACAAGTCGGATTTCATGTTGGGGTTAGCTTTATCCAGGCTAGCCATTGTTAGCAATACCAGTTGATACCAATTCATTAGGCTGTTTTTGTGCATACAAACAGTGAAACATGTCCACAGATAGAATTTGGCAGTACAATGTGTACGACTGATTTAATGATACACAAATAAGACCGATGTGCTAATAAACTGTATATTACTACATCATTTACTACTGTTGATGCATGGAGCAGCCATGTTGGACTTCAAGGAGAATTCCGGTCGATTTCAACACGTAGCTCTGTTTGTAAATTTGGAGTGCTGTCAGTAGCCAGAAAAACGAAAAAACAATCAGTGTCGCCTACTTGTGTTATCCTCCTGCTATGCTAGCATTAGCACCCTGGAGGCTGAAATGGGGCAAGTTTTAAACATGCTTTTAGCCTTTTAACATGTTCAAGATGGCATTACAAGTGCCTACCCATGTGAAGTGATTCCTTCTGAGTGAACACGGTGAATCTGACTGCAGTAGATGTGAAAGAAATGCATTAAAGTTGTGCTAATTCAGCTCTGTTTAGTTCCGGTGTTGAGACGGCAAGACGAGTGCTTCGGGACCATCTACAAACTACAACACCGAAAAGAACTACAAAAAATATTTATTAATTTAATTATTAAATAAGGTAGTGTCTCCAAACTTACCTCAATTATGACTTGTCTCCTGCTAGTTGTACTACAGTACTTACTTTTAAAAAATAAGCATATGCCTATTTTTTAAAAAGGGTGCTAACGCTAGCAGGAGCATAACACGGTGTAGGCGACACCGATTGTTTTCGTTTTTCTCGCTACTGACAGCACTCCAAATTCACAAACAACAGAGCTACGTGTTGAAATCGACCGGAATTCTCCTTTTTAAGGGGGCACGTTTTACTGACTTCCAACTTCCGAGTACAATTGGAACGCAAAATACATCCATATTGCATAAAATGTCTTACATTTGGCTCTGTGAAAGCTGCTGTAGCAGAGTTAGCTTCATGTTAATGTTTAACTGCTCCCTGTCTCAGGAGTCCTTCAACAATGTCAAACAGTGGCTACAGGAGATCGACCGCTATGCCAGTGAAAATGTCAACAAGCTATTGGTCGGGAACAAGTGTGACCTGACGACAAAGAAGGTGGTGGATTACACAACAGCAAAGGTAATGCACCTGGGTATTTACTCACACACACAGAAGCTAGTGTAGCAAACTAGGGGGTGGGGTATGTGGCAAAAATATCACAAATTAACTAATTAAGCACTTTAATGGTTCTGTACTTGACATTTACAGCAATAATGACCCAAATTAATCATTTATGCACTGCCTGGGAGTTTGACATCAATCACGCAATTATTTGCATAAAGCTTAGTAGTTGTCAGTTGCAGCAAGGGATAGGGTTGGGTACTGAACTCAGTACTTTTTAGGGTGCCGGCCGAATTACGTCGGTACTATTACAGATTTGCGTTAAATCAATTGTTGCCAAATGTCGGTACCTGAGAGCAAGCAAGCTTCTCTGTTCTCTCCTCTGCATGTTGACAGAGAGAGGGGCTCAGCTCTGACACAGACTCTGTGCAGACGGAACGAGACTACTTTGACTCTGCAGCTTGTTCAAGTCACAGTGGGTCACGGTAATGCCGATGTGGTTACATTATTTACAAAGCCGAAAGCCTTCCCGGTGCGGTTAACGTTACACTTTTCTGAGACAGGCACGACAACCTTCTGTTCTGTCTGCCCTGGTGACAACTGGAGGTTGTAGGGCAAGGTGACTTTATTTGTGTAGCGCATTTCACCAACAAGGCAGTTCAAAACACTTTACATAAAACATGAACCCCTTAAGGCCTTTTAATGCTTCTGCGTAGAATCGACGGCGTACCCCCGCAGACCCCTCTGAGTCTACGCCAGACCCTACGCCGTAGCCTGACGTCACCTCTCGAAAACTGTAACTACACGTCGCTCGGCAGTGGCTTGGCAGCGTTGCATTTCCCCCGACTCATTTCCTGGTTCTCCTTCTCCATAAACAACATGAACTGTTGTTCAACATGAACAACATGAACATGCTCTGCTGTGCCACGCTACATCCCGTACCGTCATAACCCCAACCGTCAGACACCGCCCACCAAGAGTCTGGGTCTGCCGAGGTTTCTTCCTAAAAGGGAGTTTTTCCTCGCCACTGTCGCAATAGCCACTGCTAATGCTTGCTCTTGGGGGAACTATTGGAATTGTTGGGGCTTTGTAAATTATAGAGTGTGGTCTAGACCTACTCTATCTGTAAAGTGTCTCGAGATAACTCTTGTTATGATTTGATACTATAAATAAAATTGAATTGAATTGAATCAAGGAGAGGGTTAACTTCTCCTGCTCCAGATGTCCCACCGTGGTCAGAAAGAACAGGGGAGACACTTTGTTTCTCTCACTATGACTCTAGAGTCACTACTCGCTCTGAAGCTAATCACCGTCACTCTCTCACTTCTCCCTCACTCTACACACTCCCCCCACACACACACACACACACACACACACACACACGCCGGCTTGACGCACACACCAGCACACGTGTATATGTATACATGAGTGTCCTAGTTAACTCGCAATTAATCATATATATATATATATATATATATATGTATGTATACATGAGTGTCCTAGTTAACTCGCAATTAATCACTTTTTTTAATTTGTTCTAAATGTACTTTAAGTACTTTAAGTTTGTATGCTCAAGTGGTATTTGAGACTGGACATACTGTTACCGTTGGTAACACAGTTCACATTCCAGTACATGCAAGTAACTTTAGTCTTGTTGAGAGAACCCTCTGGAAGGGCTTTGAAACACAACTTGCCATTCAGAAGACTCTTTCTTTATCCATTTCTGCTCAAGGAGGTCTTTTTGTGCTCTATAGAAATAATATATTTACAAGAGGCTCTGAAAAGTCGCAAAATCTAGCGAGAAAGTCGCCATTTTGGCAACATTGTCAACAACATGTTGCTGCCGCTTCCTGATTTCCCAAACTATGCAGCGAGATCACAGAACGTGCGTGCATTAATTGCGCGTTTAGTGACGTTAAAAGGAATTTGCACATTTGTAAATGAAATCCCTGATGGCCCCTCATATTCAGCTTCCATTTGACCTATGTCGTGTTGACTGAAGCCAAAGCTGCCCATACAACAGACATGACATCTCTTCAGTGTGTCGGCTCTTTCTCTTCCCTGTCTTCATGTGATGTTTAGTATTTTCTGTCATTTCATGATATTTTACTTTGCACCAATACAATAAAACATAAAGTAAAGAACCTCCCTACTACAAAAAAAAGAAGATGCCTAAGCTACCGTGCTCTGTTCTCTGTTGTGTCCAGGAGTTTGCAGACTCTCTGGGCATCCCCTTTTTGGAAACCAGCGCCAAGAACGCCACCAATGTGGAGCAGGCCTTCATGACCATGGCTGCTGAAATCAAAAAGAGGATGGGCCCTGGGGCCACTGCTGGAGGAGGGGACAAGCCCAACGTAAAGTTGACCCCTGGCACTACTGTCAAGCCTTCATCAGGAGGATGCTGCTGAGAGAGAAACCTTTGCCCCCCCCCACTCCCCCCACCCCCCACCTCCCCTCCCCTCTGCAGGCTCTGCATCCTCCTGAAACTCTACTGTGTTCCAGCAAAGCCCCACCACAAGTCGACAGGACAGGGAAGACACGTTTCACACGTCTGTGAGAACAAGAAGAAGAGGTTGCCTGTATTTGTACTGTACATAGTATAGCCACACTACCAAAAACAAATAAAGCGTCCTTCTTGTCATACTGTCCTGTTATCGATGACTAATTCTACAGATAGGCCATCATTCAACCCGGCCCCGACTCCCCCATCACCCCCCTAACCCAGACCTCTCGGAGAATACTCTTTTATTTGGCCCTCTGAATGCAGGTTAATGAGGTGTGTGTGTGTGTGTGTGTGTGTGTGTGTGTGTGTGTGTGTGTGTGTGTGTGTGTGTGTGTGTGTGTGTGTGTGTGTGTGTGTGTGTTCCTATAGCAGGGTTGGTAAATTAATCAGTTTCATTAAGGTGTCTGTCTGTATGGACCTTATCTCTCTTTCTTTTCCTTCTGTCATTATTTTTGCTGTTTGTATCAGCATGTCTGTCCCCATTTGAAGTGTTTATTTTTTTTTTTTAATTTTTCTGCCAACCTCTGCACAGCAGTGTTTCACTGTTAATTTCTAGTGCAACAGTATATGTACATAAACGTGTGAGTGCGTGTGTATATATTATATGCGTGTGTGTGTGTACACGTACACACTCTCAAATCTGATTTGCCAGTTCTTGTAGTGTTCATTCTGTTATTGGGATAGTCTTGACTCTTTATCTCTGCATTACATTTGTGGCTGAAGACAACTGTAAGTTTGTTGCTCAACATGTAACAATGAAAATAAATATTGTACTACCAGACTGTAGAAAAGGGGGAGGACCTGTCTGCGATTCTTGGTGAGATGTGTAGAAAATCTGTTTGAATTATTTATTCTACATTCATTTGGCATATCTATTGCTAGTTCTATAGGGTCTGTTTGCAAATCACTATGTAATATCAGTACAGAATCACATATATAACATACAATGTTCTCTTTTTTTTCATAATAAAGGCAACTGGATTCAGTTTAAAAGAGGGCTCTGGGACGAATGTTTGCTGTATGAAGAATGTTAGAACAGTGCTCTATTGTACAGCTGTATATAAAGGTCAGGTCACAACACAATGGCCATATGTGTGTGTGTGTAGACATACTCATCAATGGAATAGTTAACCTCAATTCTAAACTGCAAGAGTGTGGTTCAGTTTCAAAGTTCTACATAACTGATTGATAAAACGGCCTGAATCACTGGAGCGTTTGGTAACGTCAGGAGAGAGGAAGCGTCTGAGCCAGCACTTCTCTAAAACGTGACATCTTGAATGTTTAATCACTATGGAGAAATGCACCGGCTTCCCAGAAGCCTTTGAAAGAAGTGTGGCTCACTCAGTAACCGTAACGGTCCACGACAGAACATGCTTGTGGAAGTGAAACCTGTGATGATTACAATTCTTCCTGCATTTGGAATGCACGTTAAGTCAAATGGGAAGTGCAATTCATGCTGAACAGCATGTATACCAAGATCAGATACTTCCCTAAACAAAATCTGAGACAGGGGTAATATTTATATGACTAGTATAGCTGTGTTATAAGTACTTTAGTAAGTATAAGACAGATACATACTTCTCTCAGCAGCTACGTCACATAAATCACAAAAAGGAAGAAAGGCAAGATGAGAAGAAGAGATAAGGGGACAAGGGGATGAAAAAAGAATAGGAACAAAGTGAGACGATGAAAGAACGAATAGAGTGGGAAAAAGAAGGGAAGATGGGTCAAGAGGAAAAAAGGCAGAAAAGATACTCAGAAAGGACAAAGGGATAAATAAATGAGGGGGGGGGGGGAGAAAGAGGAGTATACGATTCACCAAGTTTGTACATGGAAAAATAAACCTGCGATAGCTTCATTATTTTTATTTTTTATATTAACATTTATTTTACCAGGAACTAATCCCATTGAGATTAAGAATCTCTTTTTCAAGGGAGTCCTGGCCGAGACAGCAGTAGGCTATAATACTTCCATATTAAAATATACAGTGAAATACAAACAACATAAAACAGAAAAAGACAGTTGGCCATTTAACATCAGCTCAACATAATCACCAGCAGCGCCCAGTAACAGCACATGAGCATTTAGTACTCAAATAGTCCTTTATCCTAATTTTAAACTGTCATTGTTGGTAGGTTAGTCTAATTTAAGATGATTCTGCAATTTATATCAGGATTAGGGTGCAAAAACTTTAAAGGCACTTTCACCGAAGACAGTTCGCGTTCGGGGAATGTCATACATGATTTGCCCATATCAGTCCCTCCAGAAAAACGCAACTATGCGATCGCATAATTCAATGCATAATCTTCCAAAGTCCGCATATTTATGCGGGGGACCCATTTTTTCAAATACGCCGCACTTTCGCCGCATAAATTGCCGATTACGGCGCAAAATATTCGGGGCTTGCATGATTTCATAATCCCCGCATTTTCGTTACAAAAAAGTCACATATATCTTAGCAGAAAGTTGAAAAATGTTGCGTTTACTTCACACAAGAGCAGCCATTTTCCCCTGTTGCCATGGGAACGTTATGAAGTGACGTAATTACGCGACGTGAACATCATCGAAAAAGCTGCAAACCCCGCGATGAAGCCATGATGAAACCGCAGTTTTTGCAAGTTCCCGCAATTTCATCGCATAAAATTGCATAAATATCCCGCATATTCCATTGCATTTTTTAAGAAAACGTGCCGCATAATCAAGGATTTTTGCCCGCAACAATCACAAAAAAACTCATTTTTCTGGAAGGACTGCCATATGATGGAAGATTACATGTCCTGGTGGGGACTTTAGGAGTCAGGAGAGAACATAAGTAAGGAGGCAGTTTACACAGTATGGCTTTAAAAAGAAAAATACACCAATGCTCCAACCTGCGATTGTGCAAAGAAGGCCGACCAACACTCATACAGAATGTTGTCTGCTTATGGTACATCATAGAGAAGATCTCATCTGTTACCTTTATTGACCTCTGTTGGCAGAACGCAGAAACTACAGCAGTAGCACTGGCTCACGGTGAAGCCTCAGTGGCTGAGGACTTGTGATCCAGTTGGACATTACCCAACACTGAGTGAATATAAAGAATCTCAACATTTGGTTAAGCAGCATTGGACTGATCAATTATAGAACTTCAGTGGAACTTCAGTTGTCTAATCTGTATCATGAGGAGATACAGATTAGATAACATAAATCTAGTTGGTTTTGTACTTTAACCCCACAAGTCCAATTAATGATCACTGCTTTCATTGAATTTTGGGTTGCTTTATTCAATTTGACAGCATTTGAAAAAAAAAGAAAAAAGAAACGGTTTCTAAACAGTATTCTGACTCAACTTTGACATACATATAGTCTTTGATTATCCATCAACATACATTCCTCTAATATTAGTCAAAATAATTCAAAATGTCAGCTTTTTTGACTCAAAAATTAGGTTTAATGAGGTTTATTGACCATGAATTCCGAAAAATAAGTGTAACACTAGTGGTAATAAGTTGGTGTCCGTGGCGTGTATACAGTACTGGTGGTAGTGGAAAAAACAGTAAAAAAAAATTTTTAAAACAACAAAAACACTGAAAAAAGGGACTTCAGCGCCCAAAAGACAAAAATCCACACTTTTTCTGACATTTCTGTCCCTTTTTTCGACACTTTTGGTGCTTTTTTCATGTTTTTGGCACTTTTTTGTTGTTGCCGTTTTACACTTATTACTAGTTTTACACTTATTTTTGGAATCCATGGTCAATAAACCTAATTTATAGGAAATTATACCTAATCCTTGAGTTAAAACTGACTGGTATATGTCAACGTTCAGTGAGGATAATGTTTCAAAATGTTTCAATTTCTTTTTCAAATGCTAAAAAATGTAACAAAATAGATTAGAGATCAGATCTTTTGTTGTACTTGCAAAGCGCGTTGCGTGGAATCATCCGTGTTATATTTGGTTAATTAAAATTAGGAAGCTAAAAAGAAACCCATATTTCTGATACAGACATTTAGAAAATGGGTCAAATTTGACCCAAAGACAACACAAGGGTTAAGGTATTCCAGCTATTTAGCATTGCACTTCAGTAGAATGTGGATACATGAGAAAGCTATAGTTTTGTGAGCACCTTAGCTAACATTAGCTTACTAACAGCTAACTTGTCCTCAGTTAGACATAGGTTGCTAAAATAATCCTCGGACACGTTCAAATCTCATGTTTTTAGCTTAAGAGGACAAGTTAGCCGCTAGTAGGGTTAGCTTGTAACATTATTAGCAAGCTGAGACACAAACATAACACTATAGCTTTCTGATTGAAGAGAACCCAAGGAAACCCCCCCGCCGTCATGTTATTTTATACAAGTTGGCTACTTATCTCTACTTTTCTTGAGTTCACTTGAAAAATGCAGCAGTATAACAATTATCAGAATCAGAATCCGGTTTATTGCAAAGTATGTTTCCGCATACAAGGAATTTGGTTTGGTGTTTTGGTGCATTGACAAGAAATGGCTTACAAGACTTCTTAAAAACGATCACTGCGGGCTCTGGATGGGAATAAACCTGGTATGATTTGTCACTAGAAGCCTGTCAGGTAATGCAGCACCCAGTATGCTACATTGGGACCTTTACACAACAACCTCTGATTTAAAGTTTTAAAACAAAAAAACATGAAAATCTGGAATTATTCAAAACAAAGCAAACATTAAGTGAGTTCTTCTGCCTGTGGGAGGGTTCCAGTCACTTTACATGTTGGGAGATTATCTTCATACAGTAGCTGCTGGCAGGCCTGATGCATCCTCAAGGCTGGCTGTCTTCTGTGGATAGTAAAGTCAGAAGAAGTCTAGTCAGTAAAATATCAACTCAATTACCAATGTATTTCCTTCATTTACATTTCTGGCATTTTTATTTAGGATTGACTTTAGTCTGATTTATTTGCAGGGTTAAAAAATGATCACAATTCATAAATCCCTTGTCTGTTATTGAAATAATATTTGATAAATTGTAATATAACGTTAATTGCTGTGATATATTCCCTATTTTGCCCAGCGGAATCTGGTGTTCCTGGACCCAAACACTTGACTGAAGCGATGTGTAGGTTTAACTTAATCTTGTAACGTGATCACAAAATCACAATAAATTAAATTAGAAGACAGTATTTCATGCCGTAACTTATTAACCCTTTGACTCACCTAAACATCCTCCTCCATGCCGTGCAGCAGTCTGTCGCCCGTCTGGTGCGGGGGAGTGCAGAGCAGCACATCGGTTTGGGCTGTAACTTAAGGCCAATATATGCTCCTGAGTTAAATCAGACAATTTGTAATTAGGGGAGAAGTTCCACTCTCAGGATACTTCCAGCTTCTGAACTGGTTGCAGTTCCACCCTGGTTCCATATGAGGGCGTTCACAGGCGAGTGCAGAATGAATGGAGGTCTTTGGAGCTATACCCCTTTTGCATTCGAAAGGGTGAGGCTAAGAAAATACACACTGCTGGGTGTTAGATTTTTTAAAGTCGTTTTTTTGTTCTAAAAAGCCTTTTAAAATGTCAATGACGTCATACACATATACGGCCACAGATACTGCTTTACGGCAAGCTCTGAGACGCTTTCTTTGTTTTCTCAAGGCATCTGTCGGTACACGATCCGTTCTGCACAAGATAATACCAAAGAATTTCTAATATGGGAAGAAGTTCCACTCTCTCGTTACTTCCGGCTTCTGAACTGGTTGCAGTTCCACCAGAGTTCCAAATAGGGGGCGCTCACAGGCCAGTGCAGAATGAATGGGACTCTATGGAGCTATACCCCTCAAAATCCACTTTTCTCAGGATATAATTTTTTGTCTAGTAATTTGAATGTTGCATTTGAAAGGGGAGGCTAAGAAAATACACACTGCTGGGTGTTAGATTTTTTTAAAGTGGCTTTTTTGTTCTAAAAAGCCTTTTAAAATGTCAATGACATCATACACATATACGGCCACAGATTCTGCTTTACGGCAAGCTCTGAGTCGCTTCCTTTTTTCTCTCGAGGCATCGACAACACAGCTGACAGGTTAGACTCTCCCTGTTAATACACGGGCTAGAAAGAGGTTTGCTAATGTTTTAAAGACCACGCCGAAATATTCACTCTGGCATTCTGGTTCTGCTTCGGATGCCGTCAAGCGGGATCTCCGATCGTAATCTGTCCACTGACCAATCAGCATTCATTAGCAGAATGCTAGCGTGTTATGGGCAACAACGACTCAACCTGTAACAAATCGAAAGGGCATAAGTACTCGTTCATTCAACTTTCGACCTATAATCCATGTTGAACTTGCAAAAACTACAATCAAATCTGAGATTTCTCATCGACAATCGGGCGAAAGAGACAAATTTAGCCGTCTAGCTCCATAGGGTCCCATTCATTTTGCACTGGACCGTGATCACCCCCAGTGGAACTCTGGTGGAACTGCAACCAAAGTAGGTACAATGGGGCTTAATAGGGAGTGGAACGGCTTTCCGTAGACGGGCTTTGATAATACCAAAGAATTTCTAATAAGGGAAGAAGTTCCACTCTCTCGTTACTTCCGGCTTCTGAACTGGTTGCAGTTCCACCAGAGTTCCATATAGGGGGCGCTCACAGGCCAGTGCAGAATGAATGGGACTCTATGGAGCTATACCCCTCAAAATCCACTTTTCTCAGGATATAATTTTTTGTCTAGTAATTTGAATGTTGCATTTGAAAGGGGAGGCTAAGAAAACACACACTGCTGGGTGTTAGATTTTTTTAAAGTGGCTTTTTTGTTCTAAAAAGCCTTTTAAAATGTCAATGACGTCATACACATATACGGCCAGAGATTCTGCTTTACGGCAAGCTTTGAGTCGCTTCCTTTTTTCTTTCGAGGCATCGACAACACAGCTGACAGGTTAGACTCTCCCTGTTAATACACGGGCTAGAAAGAGGTTTGCTAATGTTTTAAAGACCACGCCGAAATATTCACTCTGACATTCTGGTTCTGCTTCGGATGCCGTCAAGCGGGATCTCCGATCGTAATCAGTCCTTCACTGACCAATCAGCATTCATTAGCAGAATGCTAGCGTGTTATGGGCAACAACGACTCAACCTGTAACAAATCGAAAGGACATAAGTACTCGTTCATTCATCTTTCGACCTATAATCCATGTTGAACTTGCAAAAACTACAATCAAATCTGAGATTTCTCATCGACAATCAGGCGAAAGAGACAAATTTAGCCGTCTAGCTCCATAGGGTCCCATTCATTTTGCACTGGACCGTGATCACCCCCAGTGGAACTCTGGTGGAACTGCAACCAAAGTAGGTACAATGGGGCTTAATAGGGAGTGGAACGGCTTTCCGTAGACGGGCTTTGATAATACTGTTTTACCGAGGATACGACCTGCACGATCTGTTCCACGCTAGCCTATGGCTAGCCTCCACCGGGAAGCTAACGTTAGTTTAGCTAACAGCTAATTCGGCTAACCGCTAGCTGACAGCTAGATTCAGTCTAAAATAACGTTAACTCAAGCGTAATGGGAAAAGCAGGCTACAGCTAAATTAAGACTTCACAGTAATAACAATAAAGACAAGTATTGAGTGATTGTATTTTAAATGAGCACAAGTAAAGTAGAACTGACGTAACAGCTGTTATATATGTTAGGTGTTTGTTATATATGTCAATGTTTATTTTCAAGTTTTATTTTGAGGGTCTTTTAAAGTTATTACATGCTGTCTCAGCTAGCAGTTAGCCGAATTAGCTGTTAGCTAAACTAACGTTAGCTTGCCTGTGGAGGCTAACGGCAGACCGCTACAATCAGCTAGCGGTTAGCCGAATTAGCTGTTAGCTAAACTAACGTTAGCTTGGCTGTCGACCGGAAGCGTGGAACAGATCGTGCAGTGTCGTAAATCCTCGTACAACCGCGCATGCGCGAACATTTTGCGCATGTGCAGGCAGAACGGATCGTGTACCGACAGCATCGACCACGCCGAAATATTCACTCTGACATTCTGGTTCCGCTTTGGATGCCGTCAAGCGGGATCTCTGGTCGTAATCAGTCCTTCACTGACCAATCAGCATTCAATAGCAGAATGCTAATGACTTAACCTGTAAGAAATCAAAAGGACATAAGTACGCGTTCATTCAACTTTCGACCTATAATCCATGTTGAACTTCCAAAAACTACAATCAAATCTGAGATTTCTCAACGACAATCAGGCGAAAGAGACAAATTTAGCCGTCTAGCTCCATAGAGTCCCATTCATTTTACCCATATCACCCCCAAGAGAACTCGTACAATGGGGCTAAATCAAGGGGGTAAGCCTCTCCTCGGACCGCGAACCTCCTATGGCGCCATTTTAATGCTACGAAGCTATCATCTCCCGTTAGCATCCCATTGACTCCCATTCATTTTGACGTCACTTTGGTGACACTTTATTTCTCTCACTATGACTCTAGCGTCGGTGCTCACAACGAAGCTAATCACCGTCACTCTCTCACTCACTCTACCACACACTCCCCAGCATGAACACACGCCGGCCCTATTGAGATACGCTAGAACGACGCAGACACCAGCGCACAAGTATAAACATCAGGCCACTTAAGTGTGATTTATGCTTCTGTGTAAAATCTAGGTTGTGGCTACATACGTAGGTACGTGGAGACACGAACCTACGCCGTAGCCTGGCGTGCTCCTCTCAAAAAATGTAAACACGTCACAGCAATGCACGTTGCTCGGCCATGGCTTGGCAGCGTTGCATTTCCCTCGATTCCTTTTCCTGATCAGCCATTTCTTTATACAACAGTCGAGAACCTTTTTGCAATTATGTAAGCACATAATGTAATCTGAAATCTGCTGCCCTGATTAAAAAAACAATGCAACTGATCTCAGCTGGTATTCTGTCTGTAATGGAGTGGAATGGAAATATATATATGGACCAGCCTCCTCTGATATTTATATATGAAGGCAAACAGTCCAATGTCTGTTCTACGTATTCTATTTCTATGGGATAATGCGGCTAAACCTTTACCGGCAACCGGCATTCGCGGGAAAAATCAGATTAGGTGTGGACCATATTTCCGCTCAGAGGGGTGGTTGTAATGTGACATTGTTTTCTCTGTACATGAAATCCTCTGTAGTATGTACATATGTTTTTGACTTCATCTCTAAATACTTTCCACTGGTTATCTTCATTCTGATGTTCGCATTTCCTGTTAAAATACTGCAATACCCACACTTTGTTCATACACCACCCTATTTTACAAGTAGTAGTTTCGTCCTAACTGGCGCGAAATGGACACTACTAGATGCGTCAAGTGAGCCTAACTCCTGTAGAAAATAGCGGAAGTAAAGAGAGTTTGCTTAGAAATAAAAGATAATCACGCACTCTCAAGGCAGCTCGCCAGCGTAACTAGATGTATTTTGAAAGGTATTGACCGGATGTAGATTCCTTATTTTTGCTGCGAACCGTGCTTCAGGAAACACGCTGTTCAGTGCTTCAGCAGAGTGAATGAGTAAAGTCAAACTAGCTATGTAAGACGTTTGTACAGTTTTAAGAGCTAAGGCAATATAACGTTACATATTTTTATTTTATTGCGATAACTGCGACCCTTCTCACTCAGAAACGACCTCTAGCCAGCTAGCTAGGTAGTTAGCCAAGCCAGAGCTTTACCGTTAACGTTAACGGTAACTTTATATTACTAATAACCTGCTTGTGTCACGTTAACTTGCGACCAGTTGCTATTTTGTGGAGCAAAATTTAGCTACCTGTTCTATTAACGTAGCTAAATTAACGTAACGTTACCTCGAAACGTTAAATTAAGTTAGCCACATTATCCAAGTCGGTTGCTTTGCTTTGGTCGAAGATGAGCAGGTAAGTTACATTGTTTTTCATCTCAAGGTGTAACGTTTTTATGCTAACCTTATCTGCTAAACATCACGGATTGACATGCATGAAGGGTTCGTTTTTCTTTTACGTTAACTGTAAATGTGTTTTCCTAATAACGGAGGCCTAACGTTAGCTAGCTAAATACTGCACGCCTTCTCCTTATTGCACTCCAAGACTCTTTCCAAGCACATACAAGGCTTTTCTCTCTCAAATGTTGTGCACACAAATACAGTATGTATTTAAACGGCCGTAATTCAGTAACCATGGGCGTACATTTCATCTAACAGTTCGGTGTGTGTGTGTGTGTGTGTGTGTGTGTGTGTGTGTGTGTGTGTGTTGTAACATGGAGACCATTATCCTTCAAGTTGAATTAGGTTCATAGGTTTACCACGTGGTAACGTTATAATTATTATATTAAATTGCCAGTTTTCCTCCACATAAAGATTAGGTTTTGTCTGGGACAAAGGATGTCTCTTACTTAGATATTCAACTGCAGTTGATCTGCCACTTAAAACACTATAGACGTTTTTCTCACTCAATACCTTACTGAAATACCTTACTGGGACACTTGATGGAATTGAGCCATCGTTAAGGTTATCA
This sequence comes from Sander lucioperca, assembly GCF_008315115.2. Classification (NCBI taxonomy): domain Eukaryota; kingdom Metazoa; phylum Chordata; class Actinopteri; order Perciformes; family Percidae; genus Sander; species Sander lucioperca. The sequence continues at coordinate 1,651,367 of NC_050187.1, forward strand.
ATTTCAGCTGTGCTTTTCCTAAGTCAAAAATAATGTCTGCTGTGAAAAAGGTCCATCGAGCAAAACCCAACGGTAGATCTACATAATTAGCCTAGTACAAGTTCACACTAATGGCTTGCTCAAAGGGAATATTTGTGTAGTGCCAATCGAGTGAGTTTGATCACGCGATCACATTTTGATCATTTGTGTTTACTAGCACTACTTTTGTGTCTGGGCAAGAAAGTAAATGCAGGAAGAAGGTCCTGTGTTCTGGACTAGTGCATATTTCTTGCATCTATGGTCAAACCAGCTCATTTCATTTAAAGAATCAGACATTGTCTCTCTGGCTCTCTGTGGCTGCGTTCTCCTCAGGGGACAGGGGTCTGTGAGCCTTAGTTTGTTGTCTAGAAGGAACTTTGAGCCTTCCGCCTCCTTCTCTTATCTCAAACCTTCAGAGTTAAGCGTGATTTATAGCCTGATGTCGTCATACTCAGATTCTAGTCAGAATATGAGTCTCCATTGGGCTGTGATTATGGGGCGTGTTTCAACCCAACCAGGAAAGAAAATGCCTCTGCACTCCATTGGATAGACCTACAAATCAGAGCAACGGAGACAGACGTTGACAGAAGCTGCAAGTCAAAGGCAGGCTTCAGCAGAGCAAAGGCAGAGGCGGCAGTTTCTGTGTCGTGCGGACGGTTGTGGCAATGTGTATACATAATCACAGTTCTCTGTTCCTCTTTTAAAATGAATGCGCTGTCGATATCTTCTATAACAGACGCGATGGCGGAATCTACACATCTCAATTCTCCAGCGGCAGCCATCTTTGTTGTAAACAAATTCAACCCAAGCGCTCTTTGGTGACGTGGTTGATTACGTTACTGTTGATCATCTGTCCATCATCGTATAAAGCCCGCCCTGACAATTTGATTGGTCCGAACAGCTCTGGTTGGAGCATAGTTTCTCCACAATGGATCAAGTCCAGACCGAGCCTCCCGACTTCAAATGTTGTGGGCGGGGCTAAGTTCGGCTGGCATCCATGCTACGTGATTTATGCTTCAGCGTAAAATGTACGCCGTGACTACGTACGTAGGTACGAGGAGACTTGGACCTACGCCGGACCCTACGCCGTAGCCTGACCTGCACCTCTCAAAAAAATGTAACTACACATCGCAGCGACGCACGTCGCTCAGCCGTGGCTTGGTAGCGTTGCATTTCCCCCCAGACTCATTTCCTGGTTTTAGTCTGCTTTTGGTGTGTTAGTGTGGCCTTTTTTGTGACAGCCTGTGGCACACCTGTGTAACAATGATGCAGTTTAATCAGCATCTTGACATGCCGCGCCTGTCAGGTGGGTGGATTATGGTGGCCAAGGAGCTGTGCTCACTAACATGGATTTAAACACATTTGTGCACAACATTTGAGAGAAGAAAAGCCGGAGATGTTTTAACTTCCCTGGTTACAGACTATAGGTCTCAGTCATGTCCTGCAAAGTGATTTTCCCAACATGTGAATGGAGTTAGTCCTGCCTCCTGTAAAACCAGCAAGAAAAAAATTCACCCTCTGGCTTTGATTTTGTGTTCTTTCCTCGTGCCGACAGCGTGAAGGAAGAAACTCGAAGTGGTTCCCCTCATTGCCCCAAACCTGATGAATCTGAGGAGCCGCTGGGCACAGCCATGGAGACTGGAGCTGAGAACGGTCAGTCACAAAGGACCCCAATCTGTGACTTCAAGGGGCCCCAAGGGGCTAACTGGGGGATTTCCTTGAGCCAAACCAACTTTAATAGTGTTACTGTCCTAACTTAAGGTTGACATAATGAGGAGATGATGTATTTTATTCATAGGTTCTACTCAGGCGCTCCGCCCAGGTAGATAAAATCCGTATTACATTTTTTTTTTCCCCCAATCAACGATGTTTTAGACCAAATACCTCGATATCGATGCTGTAACGATATTGTAGTGTTGACTATTGGTGCTATCCCAAAATATTCACACAATGAGTGTTAATAAGTAATCATCAGTAATGTGGATATAATGACTAAGTGGGTAAAGCTAAATAATAGAACAGTTCCAACAGTCTAAGTTCAGAAAAGTACATCACTTTACTGTAATACAGCCTTTAAAACCAGGAAAAGACACCACTTATGTCATATTACGATGTTACGATATTCAAAATCTAAGACGATATCTAGTCTCTTATCACGATATGGATATAATATCGATATATTGCCCAGCTCTAGTAGTAGTAGCAGTAGTAGTAGTAGTAGTAGTAGTAGTAGTAGTAGTAGGAACTAATGGTTGCTAACCGAGCCTTCAGTTCTCCGTGCCCGTATCCATGAACTGTATTTATGGCCTCTAGCCCGAGTAAAACCCAAGATTTTATTAAGTTGACTGTAAAAGTTTTAAACTACAACTCTGAGTTGTTTGAATGACAGAAATATGTTCAGATGAGATCTTAATGGCTGCAACACAGACATGCATAGTACAAAACAGCATGTTTAGGATCCCCCAAACACAGATTAGAACACTTTAAAGAACGAACAATGATCCATAACAAACAAAAACCAGAACTAACTTCAGATAGTCTCACTCTTACACGATTTAACAGGATTTAGGAGGAGACGGTGTTAACATGTAGCCTAACTGTCTGTAGGAATCATAGTATAGTTGTTAATATAGGCCTATGTAACATTTGGGCTCCGGGGAATCGGGTATTTTATCTGCCGAACCATGAAATTAGTTTGACAATACAACCAGATTTGATTTAAAAAAAACAAAAAAAAACAACAAAAAAAAACACCACATAAGCTACACTTCATCTGTATCATCTTCTAGTCTAGTTGGTTTAATATGTAAATAGTTAAAAAAAAATCTATAGTTAATTTTCTTTTCAATAAATAGTTTATAAACCTTTGTTTGATTAGTTTATTACTGAACCCAGCCATCACACGCCGTGCCTGCACATCCTGTGCCCCCCCCCAACCTGTGGAGAACAGTTATTACACGAGTAAACTTACCTGTGCAGGAACTAATGGGAGTTGGGTTAAGTTTGAAATAGGGCTGAACGATTAATTGCATTTGCGATAATGTCGCGATATGTTGAAACGCGATTTCCTAATCGCAAAGGCTGCGATTTGGTCACATGACTCGCGAGAGCAAATCAGTCTGCACTCCGTAGAGAAAGCATCAACTAGCACGCTAACGCTACGCTGTAACATGAGCTGATTTCTGTCATTCAAACAACTCTGAGTTTAAAACTTTTACAGCCATTTTAATAAAATGAAGGGTTTTATTCTGGTTCGAGTCCATACGTGCAGTTAATGGATACAGACACGCAGACCTGAAGGCTCGGTTAGCTAGCTCTGATTAGCGGTTAGCTCCGGTTAGCGGTTAGCTCCGTTATAAAGATATAGAGTGGAGGAGCTGCCACTGAGAGGGGTAACAACCAGACTGATTAATGACGTTCGGGGAGCTTTCACAGCAGCGTGGCCGCGGTGTTTCAACAGTTTTATTAGTACAGTTAATCCCACGGCAAGAACACCAGCAACTAGCTAACGCAACGATAGCCTCTCTGAACAAGTACACACGGCAGCACGTAACTTCACGAGGGGGAGGGGCTGGAGGCAGCTCCTCTCTGTGCACTGTAAAAAAAATACACGTGTGTGTGTGTGTGTGTACACTATATTTTTACTTTTTTAACTGTCTAGTGTGTAATTGTGTGTTGTTCATACTATTAAAATGATTTATTGTTTGTCTTTGAATAATACAGAAGACAAAGAGCTTAAAAAAATAATCAAATCGCAATATTTGGGAAAAAAATCGCAATTAGATTATTTTCAAAAATCGTTCAGCCCTAGTTTGAAAAGATATGGAACTGTTTGGAAAATGATGAGGCCATGTGGACTTCTTCAGGCAGTGACCCAGCTTGACTCTCGCTGTTTGTTTCTTTAAAGATGTCGATGTGAAATCTGAGGAAATGACGTCTGAAGTGGTCATCACTCAGGCAATGGAGGAAGAAGAGAAGCAGCTGATGGAGGAAGGGGAGAGGAAAGAAAAGGAGATGATGGAAAAGGTGTGTTGCTCATTCATTCTTCCGGATGTGTGTTCTCTCCCTTGTGTTTTACAATTTGCACCTTAATATTTTTATTTGTAATCTTCTGCATGTGTGTGTGCTGCTGCGCGTCCCTGTGTGTGTAACAAGCATAGTGTGCGCGCGCTGTGCACGAGCCTAGGCGCATTTTACTAATTCGCTGTTAAAATAACGATGAAATGCTGCGTTATTGACTTTAGACCAGGTTTTTGTTGGTCACTGGTGCGATCACTTCCAGCTGCCTCAAGATAGCAATATGCCCAGAATGCACCTGAACACACCTCCCTGTAAGACCAGCACGCCCATGGGCGCACAGATGGGTGCATTTGCTATTTGTGCTGCGCCGGGTGTGAGATAGGGCCCTGTATGTTAACAAAGTTCTTGTACGGCTGCTTGTGTTGCGACAGGGTTTAACATTCGACACCTTTTAGCTTTGTTAAGTACAAACGGTTTTGGAGGAGAACATATTCCTCAAAGTTGGGTGTTGAAAAAAGTAATTTAGGTATAGGTACAAAGAATCCTATCGTATTGGCAGTAGTATTACAAAAAATGTCATTAATGTATGATTGTTGTGCAACGCTTACCACAAGGCCCGGGAATCGCGGGAGAAGGATTCTCATGACCTGCGGTTCAAGAGACTGCAGCATTTGCTTCAGAAGAGCAACATCTACTCTAAATTCTTGCTGACTAAAATGGAGCAACAACATAATGAGGTACAGTGTGTGTGTGTGTGTGTGTGTGTGTCTGTGTGTGAATGCCAGTAACAACCTGCGCTGTGTCTGCAGGCTAAATCACTACTAACACCTCACACTCCATTGCAGGAGAAACTCAGGAAGGAAAAATGTGAAAAAAAGGCCAAGAAGGTAAGGGAAGTTTTACTGACGCTTTTGTTTCAGCTTAAAATTAGAGTACTCTTATTCATAGCTGTGTGTTTTTGTCTTTTTAAACGCAGAACACAAACGGTGCAGAGCCTGAGAAAGGTGAGCAGGTCGTCTATTGGCTCTTATACTAAATACAGCATGTACAGCTGCAATACGCACTGATATTTACAAACTAACAGTTCAAGGAATATGCTTATGTAAACTTCAAATGCGTATAAGTATGTGTGGAGTTTTTGACTCTGTTTCCTGTCAAACTAGCTAAAAAGAAGAGGAGGAGGGATGAAGACTACAAAATAGCAGATGTCATGTCAAAAGAAGTAAGCTCTCATTTGACTTTTATTCTGTCTTGGAACTTGGCATTTACTGATCTGCTCATTGGTTCTGCTTAATTTTGTCTTCCAGGAAATCCTGTCGCAAGCTAAGAAAACCAAAGTGGAGGAAATGGTAATGGTTCATTTTATTTTTACGAGATGTCATGAGATGTCCAGGTATTTTAATTATCCACAAGGGTCAACATTGGCTATAGAAAACTAGGGCCACTGAAGGCAACACATCCAACTGTACGTGTGCGTATCAAACTTTTGATTAGGACCAGGCACCGGCCCAGAAGAAACTAGAAGCCGAGGATATCGAGAAGATGAGCGATTCCAACGTAGACATCAAGAACCGTCTGTCGGAGACGGTGCGAGACAACGCCAAGCATCTGCTCCATCCGCACAGGAAGGTGAACGGCCAGCCGGTCCCCGCCCAGCAGCCGGAGCTCTTCACTGGAGGGGTCATGAGGTCCTACCAGATCGAAGGAATCGAGTGGCTGAGGGTGAGTAGTCGATGAAAATGAGATTGTGGAAGGTGGTGTTTGTTTGATCGAGACTAGACACTAAGCCCTTCCCAATTCCAAAATTGGGAAAGGCTTAGTGGCTTGACAGTAAACATTGAAGTATGGATTTGATTCGCAGGGGTATTTTGCAGACTGTAACGTTATAAGTGTTATAAGTTAGCAGTACACTTAATTAACCGGACCCAGGGTGAGTCTGATGAAAACGGCTGTCTTTGCCCAGTCAGCTCTGAGAGTCTGCTTTTTATTTATTTATTTTTTTAGATTATTTTTGGTGCTTTTCCGCCTTTATTTGACAGGACAGCTAAGTGAGAAAGGGGAGAGAGAGGGGAAGACATGCAGGAAATCATCAACAGGTCTGTTTCGAACCCTGGACCTCTGCGTCGAGGCATAAACCTCTCAGTATAAGTGCGCCTGCTCTACCCACTGAGCAACCCGGCCACTCTGAGAGTCTGCTCTGCACCGCGCTGTGGAGGAAGCTCCAAGATTAGGTTCTGTTCTGCCTCTGTTTAGAAGTTGTGAATGTACAGCTCACAGCAACTTTGTACAATATAGTGTCTGGCTTTTGTTTGATATTTAGCGTTGGCAAATGTTGGCTTTTTATTGAGTTTCATCTGAGTGAAATAATAGACACGGAAAAGCCAGCGTTACGTAGCACCAATCTTTTTTCCCAACCAAACGGTTGGGATTTTTCCTGTCAGCTATGCGCTCGTGCTCCAGGAAAGTGAATACAAGTTTGCTTGGTATATGCCGCAATCATGTAACGTTGGAAGCAGCAAAAAGTGAACCGATGCTGTCCAAATTGCTCCAAAATCCAAACTCCAAGTACATTGGCTTCCCAGGAAAGCAAGTGTGAAGTAGATTTGATGAAGGGCTCAAGAGATACTTGTGTGTAAACCAGCAGCCCTGTGGTGTTCCCTCTGTGTCAGATGCTGTGGGAGAACGGCATCAACGGGATCCTGGCTGATGAGATGGGACTGGGAAAGACCATCCAGTGCATTGCTCACATCGCCATGATGATAGAAAAGAAAGTGCTGGGCCCCTTCCTGGTGGTGGCCCCTCTCTCCACTGTGCCAAACTGGATCAACGAATTCAAGCGCTTCACACCAGAGGTAGGAGGACCTGTTATTATCTCACCAGGCGCAGAAGTCTGAATGACTTTCCTGTCGGACCGCTCCTTGCAACACATACCCACCTCAGCGAGTTAAAGCCAGCCTGCAGAACTTCAACACATAAATGAACGTCCGTTACATTTGAGCCAAACGAGGTCACACAATGCTAATCAAGCCTATCGCCGCCAGGGAAAGCTCTGTATTTCTCAGTATACCGGAGTTGCGGTGTCTAGTATTGGGACTCCAGTTGCTTTTCTTAAACATGTCAACAGTGTTTGTGCAAATACTCTCACTGGCAGAGGGGCGAGACAAAGGTTCCGCTCTCTAGCTTTAAGTCAAGTTTGCAGCTAACTTTCATTGCAGATTTGACAGGACTTTTTTTGTTGAGTGAAATAGTCTTGCAGCTTGTCTGTCAATGTCTGAGCAGCGCCATGTGTTTGTCCCAGGTGTCTGTGCTTCTTTACCATGGTACCCAGCCAGAGAGGGCCAAGCTGCTGAAGCAGATGCGCAGGCCTCAGGGGCCCCTAAGCATGTGTCCTGTGGTCGTCACCTCCTTTGAGATCGCCATGATTGACAGAAAATACCTACAGGTAGGATCCCTGCTCATCGTTTACTAAACAATAATAGTCTCGCATTTATCAACAGATCAGTATTTAACTATAGAGATGCATTAGTTAAATTAGATCTGTTAGTCAATCAACAAAGTAATCTATTTTGTCTAACTATTTTGATAATGAATTAACCCTTTGAGTCATTTGTCAAGCAAAAAATCCCAAAGCTTCTCAAATGTGATGATATTACTGCTTTTCATTCACATATCTGATTGTAAACTGAATATGTTTGTTTTGGACAAAATACATCATCTTGGGCTGTTTATTATAGCAGGCATCCCTGACTATTTTATGACATTTAACAGACAAGTGATCAATCGAGAAAACAATAGTTTTATTAATTGATATTAAGCCTTTTTTCCCCCCCTCCTGTTCTCATGTCTGTGTTGTGCACCAGCGCTTCCAGTGGAAGTACCTGATAGTGGACGAAGGCCACAGGATCAAAAATCTCAACTGTCGGCTGGTGCGGGAGCTGAAGTTGCTGCCCACTGACAACAAGCTGCTGCTGACTGGCACGCCGCTACAGAACAACCTGGCTGAGCTCTGGTCCCTCCTCAACTTCCTCCTGCCAGAGGTCTTTGATGACCTCAAGAGGTATGGATCCATGTCATTTTTCTTGATTACTGAGTGCTGATCACAATACTGCAACTGCTCAGACGCACTGCAGAGTTAGTACCTGTGAACTCCATCAGTGTTTTTGGTGTTTATTCATTATTGCAAGCGCTGACTTTTGTACAGCAAAACTAGAAAATCTTAAAGTGCTCATATTATGTTTTTTGGCTTTTTCCCTTTCCTTTATTGTGTTGTATATCTTTTTTGTGCATGTTATAGGTTTACAAAGTAAAAAAGCCCAAAGTCCACCCCAAAGGGACTTATCATCTCCAACAGAAAACAGTGTTCACAAACTGCTCCAAACAGCTCTATTGTAGTCCAGCCTTTACTTCAGAGACAAACGTGGTCACTTTGGAACACACGTTATAATGCTCACCTAGCTGCTAGCATGGCACGCCCTCATACTCTGCTTCTGACTGGCTAGTAGTCCTTACCTAGCTACTGCGCATGTGCGACTCCCAGCAAAGATGGAACAGAAGTGAGATGCGTCACTCTGTAGCTAAAACGGAATGCTCAACACTAAGGGTGTCACGATTTCGATTTTAAATCGAAATCCACCGAAATTAAGTCACAATCTCAAATTTCGAATTAAAAAAAATGGAATCGTCGATGCTGCCAAGCCCCCATGTCACGTCTGGTCGGCTTGCCAAGCGGAAAAATACACGTGTTGAAGTGCTGCGAGTCAACCTCCTCTAACTTAGCTAGAGCCAGTCAAAAGTTAGCATGGCAACTGCAGATGCAGGAGACCCATCGATGAAACTTAAACCCCCTCCTCTTTCACTGAAGTCGCCGGTGTGGAAGTATTTTGGATTTCCAGTGAGTTATGTTGACAACGTTTGCGTTGTCGACAAAAAAAGGGCCTAATTGAGGCTACTTTTAAAATCATTCATCATAAAGTCAGTGGGCCTATCCACAAGTCAACAAAACATGCTTAACATGTGTTATGATGTTGGAGGTCCACCCCCCGAAAATTTTGAGCATTAAACTGTTCATTTCCTGCATTCTGGTGAATTTGTATGCACCTATTTCTACCTTTTTCTGAATCAATATGCTGGAAATATCTTAATGTAAAGGGAAACAGATTACAATCCAAATATATAAAAACATAATGGGATATATTGCAGTAAGGCTCTCAGGCTTTCTGTATTGCGTTATTCTCCTTTAGATCTTCTTTTCTAATTATATCTGAGTCAGCACATGTAGTTTAGGCATCATTTACTCTTACCTTCTCTTTTGCATCTCGTTTTAAAGCGCGGTTAATAGTGAAATCAGTTAAACGCTGCATTCGTATTGTCAATTATAACATTATTATTGCCTCAGCCCCATACAGGGTCTCCCTCCTCTCTGCTTTTTCTTTGTTTACACTGAAATGGCAATCATATCTAAGGTGATTAGACGTCCATGGAAAGGGGGGGTATATATAATACAACAGCACTGCCGAGGTCTATCAACACAGCTCTGCCGACCATAGACAAAAAGAGCAGGGCTAACGTTAGGCTAAAGCGAACTACTTCTCGGCTATCGCTACGCAGCATTTTCTTCGCCAACGTACGGTCTTTAGTCAACAAAATGGATGATCTTCGGCTGCAGATCACCACCCGTAAGTGTATTATGGACTGCAACATCGTGATTTTCACGGAAACATGGTAACAGCGCTGTTACCATGTTTCACGGGCCCTCCCCCTCTCACCCACATTGGCCAACTCTGGCAGACTCGCTCTCTCCTCCTTTTCAACATGAAATAAAAATATAAAGTCATCAAATTTGCAGGTCACACATGGTGCAAGTAGTTTTTTAAAAATGACTTTGTCACAGTCTGGAGCCCTGGCAGTAGCAGTACGGTTCCTATACAGTGTCCACATTGTTTTTAAGTTCGTACGCTTAGGTTCTGCGCAAAAACACTTAGGCGCTGCCCCTAAGCTGTATAATGGTAGCGAATACCCTGTATATGCAGTTAGATGTGACATTTCTCTTGCCAGTTGTTCAACATTAAGTCAGTGCTCAGATTTAACCTTTTGTTTGTTTGCTGTGTAGCTTTGAGTCGTGGTTTGACATCGACACCATTAATGAGGCCGAGAGTGTGGTGGCCACTGAGCGCGAGCAGAACATCCTAAGCATGTTGCACCAGGTCAGTCCTCCAAACCATCACTACACTGAACAATCATTAGAGACTATTACACTTATAGAAGTATTAAATAAGTGTGTTTGATATATATAAAAAAGTGTATGTATGTAAAAATCTTCTAATTCCATTTATAAGGTGCAAATTAGTGGAGGGAAGTATTCCCAAGAGTTAAACTGTCTGAATCAGAGATCTGCTCTCATGAGAAGAGAAGTGATGTACTGAGGCAGCTTCTGCAGAAGACCTTCATTATTAAAAATGATAGAATGTCTTCTTGTTGCTCATAAGGATCAGCATCCTTTTTCATTTGTTACACAGTGATGAGTCCATCTCCCGCAATGAAACACAAATCACAACGATGAACTAAATCAAGTTGTTTAAGTTTGAGTGACAACAAAGTATAAATGCGTGTGTGTGTGTATATATGAGAGTATATACTATATATGTATATATATATCTCCATAGTCTATCACAGTCATCATGACTCTTCTATCCAGTAATGTTTCTGTCCCCCAGACACCGACATGTTTTATGTTGTAATATAAGAAACATACAATATATCCCATCATATATCTATATGCATACATACACACACACACACACACTTTTTTCATCAATGGTGTTGATAACACTTGGATTGGGCCTGTAAGAGTTTTGTGCATTTTTCTAAAGGTTTTCTTTGTTTCAGATTCTGACTCCGTTCCTGCTGAGGAGGCTGAAGTCCGACGTTACGCTCGATGTTCCTCCTAAGAAGGAGATCGTTGTTTTTGCTCCTTTGACAGCCAAACAGGAGGCCTTTTACACTGCTGTGGTCAACAAAACCATTGCCAAGATGCTGGGCAAGGAAAAGGTCTGTCTGTACTATAAATTGATCTGTTTGTTTATTTTCCGTCATGGTACAGGCATTATGCAACATAACCTCACACAAATTGCAACAGAAACTCTTTCAACTGATCTAGTCTCATAAAAGTCTCCTCTATAACGTATAGAAAGTCCTACGAGATCTAAGGCCGGTTACACACTGGCTGCGTGGCGTGAGCGTATCGTTTCTGTTGCGTGTCAGCTGCGTGGCGGCTGCGTGGCGTTTTCTATGTCTTTGCACACCAGAACGGTGTCTGACGTGCTGCTGCTGCTGCTAGCCTTGTCTGGACACATGAATGTTTCCCATTGATAAAATGAAATACCACGTTAAACATAAATATATACTGATTTGATTACAGCAAAGACAACGTCGGCAGTATTGACGGCAAAATAGGCTACAGAATATTTCGTTCTGTATTGACAGGTGCAATATTAGAAAATCGATTTTTTTATTTTTTTTTATTATTTATATCTGCATTTATATCAAAACCTAGAGACTTTCAAACATCAACATGTCATTTATTAAATGTATTCATGTCAAAATGACATCTAAACACCTTTTCCTATTCTATTTAGCCTGGAAACGCTTCCAACACGCTTGCGTGTCGCGTGAAAAATAGGTGTTGGATCTATTTCTAGCATGCACGCGTTTTTGGTTTTTCTGAGACGCGCGTGTCACGCAGGCAGTGTGCACGCTCTAACCTGTTAACATAGGAGCCGAAATATAAACGGACACGCCACGCAGCTGACACACTCGCGCCACGCATCCAGTGTGTAGCCGGCCTAAGTGGCGGACAGTATTGAAAAATGCTGAAATTGGTGATGCCAATTTCCTATTGTTAAAACTGTAGTGCCTGTAGTGCCTCCCCATGTTAAGGGGAGGTACTACAGGTGAATAGGGCAAATATTCTAATTAACATATCACCATGAAACTTCCCCAGCTGATTTACATTAAGACATCATTTTTTTTGTATTACAAGTTTTCTGAACTTGTATGTTTAATTATGCAAATGAGACATTTAATTAAATATTTGCTAATTTCCATAAATAAAGATGTTTCGGTATTTTTCCTATTTTCCCATGCATTGGTGTCTAAGTGAGTAATGTGAACAAAAGCCTTGAAATCTTTGGTCTAGTATTGAGTGAGAATGCTGAAACTAGCAGCCATGTACCGGGCTGCAATGTAACCCTATAGGACGAATGTTCAGTGTCAGTCAGCCTCCATGAAAAGTGCTGTTTTTGCTGCTGACAGTGTCTGTAGGGATCCTTCCCATAATGCTGTCAGAGAGAGACCTCTTTGTTAAAGAGTAACCACCATCCACCACCAGTAATCACCATCACCTAACCCACCAGACTCCATTTAACAGAAATGTCAATCACCATGAGAAAAAGAGCCAGTAAAAGCTGACTGATGGAAACCGTCTGCTCTCTTGGTTTATTTAGACGGAGGCTCCTGTAGCGTTGACGTCAAGTGGCCGGCCGAAGCGTGGCAATCGAAGGGTGATCAACTATGAAGAAACGGATGGAGGCGAAGAATTTGATGAAGAGAAATATCTGGAGGCGCTCTACAAGGAGCAGGGGGAGAGGTCAGCACTGCCTACACACACACACCTTCACTTGCTTATTATTTAGTTTTTGTTCTCAGCTTGTGTTATACATTTGCAACCAGGGTGCGATTTTTTTTTTTTTTTTTTTTTTTTTTTTCCAGGGATGTGTGGGATTTCCCCCTTTCTGGTCTTACGTATCCCTGCCTCTGCTGTAGGGATGTAACGATTACCGTGGTAACGGTAAACCACGGTAAAAATGTTGACTATAACAATTACCGTTGTCATTTAAAATATCATTATCACGGTGGATTACCACGGTGTGGAAACCACGTGTTCCAGCTTCATCCAAGTCTCCTGAAGTTGCACTGCGCTCAGACCGGAGAAGAGGACAGGACGCAGCCGCTCAGCTGTAAACAGACTTTTTTTCCTTTATCATTCCTTTCCCGTTTTCGGACTTGTTGAAGTGACGTTTGTAGCCCAGAACGTAAGTTAAAGGAACACGCCGACTTATTGGGACTTTGTCTTATTCACCGTATCCCCCAGAGTTAGATAAGTCCATACATACCCTTCTCGTGTCGCTGCGTGTTGTAACACTGTCCGACGGTTCCACCGGTAGCTTAGCCTATCACAGATCCTGGAGGTAACCGGCTCCATCTAGCCTACTGCTCCCAATAAGTGACAAAATAACGCCAACATGTTCCTATTTACATGTTGTGATTTGTATAGTCACAGCGTGTACAAATAACAAGGTCACATGACACACAGACATCTTCTAACCGTATACATACTGGGAACTATATTCTCAGAAAGGCAAAGCACTGCTACTTCTGCTACTTGGGTGGAGTGATTTGCTTTGCAGCAAGCCTTTTTGAGAATATAGTTCCCGGTTTGTTTACGGTAAAACTGTACCCTTTAAGTACTGGTTGTTTAACAAAGCTTGCCATGTTTTGAAAGCATGTTCTAGACCAAGGGTCTTTGTTTTTTTAAGCCTGGGACCCCTTAAGTGAAAGACGGATGAGGGACCCCCTACTGCATACTTTTCAAAGAATTAACAATAATTTGGTGGTCCTCCTGCAGTAACTCTGAGGGGTCCCGCACCCCCTGATGATTATCTCCGTTCTAGACAAAAAAGGATCTCAGACCTGTGGCTGTGTGTCAGTCTAACTTGAGTCCTCCTATCTCCTCCAGGCCCCCCCCGGTGCTGGATGTCCAGAGCCCGCTGGATGCCCAAATCAACCTGAAGCTGCAGAACATTCTCATGCTGCTGAAGAAATGCTGTAACCACCCCTACCTGTTGGAGTACCCCCTCGACCCTGCCACACAGGAGTTTAAGGTAGCGCACAGTCACTTTTACTGGTTTACTGGTTTGGTGTAGCAACGTGGAGCTACAGGTGCTGTTTAACTTGAGAGTATTCCCAAAGAAGTTGTACAGTTTGTTGATTTTTATTCAAGGAGGACGAAGGTACATGTAGATGAAGGACAGGAATTGAGTAGATGAACGGAATGTATTTGGGTTGGGACGATATGCTTTTGTCCCGATTCGATTATTTCATGATACGTGGGTGGCGATTTGATTCGCATTGCGATTTTCATTTATTGGGAATCTAGAAGTATTGCGATTCGATAGTATTTAGTATTTCGATTTTATTTTGCTTTTTTTTTAATCAAAAACAAATATACTTCAAGAGACATGTCATTAGACACAAGTCAGTCTGATAATTTATTTCATTTGTAAAAAAACGTACATAACAAGTATTGTCTGCATTTTCTGCTTTTGCTCTGTTTTGCTGGAAACGGATATGAAGTAGTCGCCATCAGCGGTACCGTGTAAACAGAACATATTAAGCTGAATCTTTGCTAAAAAATAAATAAAAATAAAGCATTTATTCTAGGGAAAAGAATCGATTTTAGAGATCGTCGCAAAAAAAATCACGATAAATATGATTTTTCTCCCCCCCCCGCCCCCTAGAATGTAGTCAGTAGTGAAACTGAAGAAGCACAGTTGCTATGCCAGTTTGTGACCTGTTCCCTGCTTGACATACTGTCCATCCTGCTGTCCTCCTGCAGATTGATGAGCAGCTGGTGCAGAGCTCCGGGAAGTTTCTCATACTGGACAGACTGCTGCTTGCACTGAAGAAAAGGGGACATAAGGTGAGAAGGACACCAGTAGCTAAATGTCAGCCGAAGTGAAGTACTATTACTGTGTAAGTAACTATTCATCAACTATTAATGATGAGTAGATCTGCTAAGTTGGGGTCCCAGTACTTACATTTTACCTCTGGTGGTTCAGGGTTTATCTACTGTAAGAGAAATCACCTGCTGTGAACCACCAGAAAGTATTTTTTTGTGAATAACGTACAAAACATACAACTCGCTACGTGAACACCCCAGGGATCAAACCTCTGACCTTCCGATTAGTAGATGACCACCTAGCCTCTACCACCTGAGCCACAGCCGCACAAGTATTTACAGTACATATGCATACATATACACATGTAAACAAACAGTTTTATGAGTTGTGATTGTTGAGAAGCAGCATCTCGCCCATCTGGTTTCCCAGACCACGAACGTTCACCAGACGAGTTGACAGGAGCTCAATTTGAAATTCCTGTTGTCACAGTTTGCTGAGCGCTCCGGCTTGCTTATATTGTTTAATATTCCATTTAGAGAATGTGTGACGTGCACCCACAACACCAAAACAAATACCTTGTATGTGTTAAACGTACTTGGCAATAAAACCCTTTCTGATTCTGATTGATGCTGCTGGTGTGTGAACAATCCTCTGCCAATGCTGTTTGTTGTCCTGTTATATTCTGCAGTATGTCAGCGTATTTCTGACTTGTACGTGCGATTGTTGTTGTGATCCAGGTTCTGATCTTCAGTCAGTTTACGACCATCTTGGATCTGTTGATGGATTATTGCTATCTGCGGGGCTTCCAGTACAGCCGACTTGATGGCAACATGTCCTACCCCGAAAGAGACGAAAACGTGAGTTTTGAACAAGTTGAAGAAGGCTGTGCAGGAAGGCTTTGTGCTATTTGTCTTTTTTTTTTTTTTTTTTTTTTTGGACACATTTTAACGCACACAGGTTCATTGATTTGGTCCCGCGCGCCGATCCATAGTTTGGGAAGTCAGAAAGCGATGCAGTGCTGCATCTATGCACTGCACTCACCTGAGATTTTTCTCAGTAATCCATTACCTCGGGGTCACAGCACATTATTTTGACCAACAGTGGGAACTTCGGGTGAATGCTTTTACTGTTACGTCGACCACTTGCTACAAGTAGCCAGACAGAGGGACACTGAACATAAAGTCAGTACACTGACAACAGTGCATGCAGCATGATTACAGCAGCCAGGAAACTCCTGTTCGACCATATGCCTTGCGGCACACAGCGCCTCCACCGAGCACTTCATCAGTTTCGCTCATACTTTAGATACATTTTTTGTATCACCCTGTTTTGATTAGAAGGGGATTTTTTTGTGAGCCATATTTATTTTAATGTGAGGTTAAACACAATGACAATAGTTCCATTACATTGTTCCATTTAGCTGACCAGTGTACTTTACAATGTGTCTTTTGCTGTAATGCATGAGTTCCATTGGCTTTTTTTTTTTTTTGTGATTTTGTGAAACATATAAAACACTGGCAACATGAACGCGGCGTTTGCATTTACGGTGAGCAAGCGGACGATAACGTTACGTTCGTACTAGTCAAAACGCGGCAACAGCTCAGACATGTCGCTGACGTTACCACCTAACGTTACTTATCTTACTCCTCTTCACCACCTGTGGGACATAAGGCTGCAAAGAGATCTCTTTATTGCATTTATTCCTTGGCATTCCCTTTTTTAAAGTCCACTCGGAACAGATAAAAAATACAAAGATACATTTTATTAATTAATCGCGAGTTACTCTGGACAATCATGCCGATTAATGGCATTAAATATTTTGCTCTATTGACAGCCCTAGTATATTGTAGCATTTTTTGAGCAGGTTACTGTTGATGACTCTGAGTATATTGAGCTCATTAGGAGAGATACAATTCTGAGGCTCTGGATGGTGTGGATTAAGAATTGGCACATTGCCCTCAGTTGACTTTAGATTGTGTCCGTAATTACTAATCATCAGGTTCTTCTTCCCCAGATGACCAAATTTGCCAAAGATCCCGAGGTGTTTCTGTTCCTGCTGAGCACCAGAGCGGGAGGACTTGGGATCAACCTGACAACTGCTGACACTGTTATCATCTTCGACAGCGACTGGGTGGGTGCAGATTTAAAAATTTAAGAAAAGTATAGTAAACCCGTTTTCTGAAGCCAAGTGTTCCCTGTGCATGTGTTTTGTTGGTCAGTGTGTGTGTGTTTATGCTTCACTCTCCTCTCAGAACCCCCAGGCAGACCTGCAGGCTCAGGACCGCTGCCACCGAATCGGGCAAACCAAACCTGTGGTGGTGTACCGCCTGGTCACAGCCAACACTATCGACCAAAAGATCCTGGAGAAGGCCTCAGCCAAAAGGAAACTGGAGCAGATGGTCATTCACAAGAGTGAGTGGCTTCACTTTAATGGGATACCTAGATGTGTAGCTTTCAAGTTTTTTGCCAGATGCACAACTATTTCACAAGCAGCCGTTGTTACTGAAAATCTCAGGCTCCCTCAAACAACGCTAATTCAATTTGTATACAACAAAAAATCACGAGTAAAGTCCATCCATCCATCTTCGTCCGTTTATCCGGGGTCGGGTCGCGGGGGGAGCAGCTCCAGCAGGGGACCCCAAACTTCCCTTTCCCGAGCCACGTTAACCAGCTCCGACTGGGGGATCCCGAACCACCTCAACTGGCTCCTTTCGACACAAAGGAGCAGCGGCTCTACTCCGAGCCGGAAACGTTGGTCTGTGCTTTAAGTTTGGCACGTTGAGCAGTTCTTTGTATGACATTAATGCATTTGCCAATGTATCCAATGACAGCTTCTGTCTGTTTTCCTTAAACACACACCACTCTGACTTCCCTTAGGTTGGTGCTGTTAAAGTCTCTGTCCTGTCAATTCATGTCTTTCCTAAAGCCAAGTGGCGTGTTATCTGTACGCATTTTGAGCTATCCGCCTGTATGTCTAAGCTTTATACAGCTTAAAAAAGCGTGCGTCTTGATAACACGCCAATAATGGCATACGAATTGGCGTGTCATACATACGCCACTTCATTAGATCAGTCTGATTTTTAAAACGGTGCCTAAACCAATACTTTTTTAAGAAGTTAAAAGAAATAGAGCACCAAACGACAGACTTCGACATTAAAGAACAGCTTGTTTATTGTTAAGGCCATACGGTCAAAATTAAATAATGTAATATCAATAATTTATAACAATAACTTATTTCACCAGTAAATTGCTGTTAAACTACAAAACCACCACCAGATGGGAAAAGGGTATTTTACAAAATAATTGAATGCACCACGAGACTCAGTCTACCAGTTTCAGTGAACGCACCGTCTGTGTTTTTCTGCAAACGGCAGCTGCAGTCTGTTACGTCCCGCTGTTAGTCCTGTACAGTGAAATACAGTCACACAGTCACACCGTTTTAACTTTAGCTGTCAGCATTTTAACCATGGTTAATCCAGCTGTTAGCTAACGGTAGGCTAACATTACCTGCTGCCAAGTGTAGTGTTAACTAGGGTCACATGCAGCGGTGCTTCTGTTGCCTCTAACGTCCGTTTCGGACCATCAGAGAGAAGCGCAGACATTTCAGTGTCACCGAAATTAGCCGGTAGATACCAGTCGTTGGTGCACCAGTGCTATATTGGCACCGGGTTTCGGTAGCCAACCGTAGGTGGAAGGTACACCACTGTGAGGAAAACCGATGTACACTCTCTGCAAGGGTGGTCTGAAATATATTCCAAATGTGGAGTTTTGATGATTTGATTTCTTTTGTTGCTTTTCTCCACAGATAAGTTCAAAGGTGGAAGGGCAGAGCTGAACCAAAGTAAAAGCTGCATTGATCTGGATGAGCTGAAGGAGCTGCTCAAAGCCAGAGGCACTGAGAAGTAAGAAATCATCCTCTACTCTATATACTCTATATTTAGAGAATGTAAAGAATAACCAAAGCTGGTTCTTCACTGGGACAAACATGTCAACATGAGTGGAGAGTGACATTTGGCTGTAACTTTGTTCCACTCAGGCAGGTGAAAGCATCAAGGGGGAAGGTGATCAGCGACCAGGACCTGGAGCTGTTGTTGGATCGCAGTGACTTGCTGGGTGAGGAGACGCACCACTCCTTCAGGTTTCAGGGGGGACTTGCAGAAGAACAGATTGCAGGGCAGCAGAGTTTCTAGTTATTTAGGTTCCCCTACTAACGGGCTTATGTGTTTCACAGTAAAAAGCACTTCTGTAACTCTTGAAGGCCTTTAAATATACAGAATGCACATTACATTTTAAAATGAACATCTCAATGTTTGCAAAACACAGAATACTGTCTGGCTATTTGTCTCAAATAGTTTTTTTTCAACCAAATAGTTCCCAGAACCAGAAAGCATAGTCATTCCAACAAACGGTTGTGTTCATTTAGTTTTCCACCATCACATAAGCTTAAAGGGATGGTTCGCAGTAATTTCACCCTAGGGTCCTTTGCACCATGACCTCGAGCCCCCCCAGGAGATTTTTTCCCTTGGTCTAACATTGGTCGAGTTAGCGCTATCAGCCGAATGGCTTAGTGCAGGCGCTACTGGATCCAAAGGTGTATCTTGTAAATTACCCTACTAATAACGCCTGGAATGGTACCAAACTTCTTCAGTAGTATAAATAGGTTCTGTACTCATAAAACGAGGCATTGGAAAGGTTGTAAGTACACCAGGAGTTTATTTAAATACCACTTGCCTGGCTTCTACTCTCTGCTGCTGGTGAAATTACTCCGAACCAGCCCTTTAAAAAAGTAGCACATTTCTGTCTGCATTTCCATTAAATCCAAAGAACCGCTTTTGAGCGGAGTAGAATGAAATTACACAGATAACTGATTCAAGAGACCACTTGTTGCTGCTGGTCTTGTTGTGGGATTAACTAATAAAACCATTGAAACAACGCGGCCACGCTGCTGTGAAAACTCCCCGAACGTCATTTATCAGTCTGGTTGTTGGCCCTCTCCTCCACTCCACAGATTTATAACGGAGCTAGCTAACTGGAGCTAACCGCTAATCAGAGCTAATCGTTGCTAACCGAGCCTTCAGTTCTGTGTGCCTGTATTCATTAACTGCATGTATGGACTCGAGCCCGAATAAAACCCTTCATTTTATTAAAATGGCTGTAAAAGTTTTAAACTACAACTCAAATTTGTTTGAATGACAGAAATCTGCTCAAGGTACGACGTAGCGTTGGCGTGCTAAATTGATGCTTTCTCTGCGGGTGCAGACTGATTTGCTCTGCAAGTCACGTGACCAAATCGCAGCCTTTGCGATTAGGAAATCGCATTTTAACATATCGCGATATAATTGCAAATGCAATTAATCGTTCAGCCCTAGTTGAAAGTCGGAAGAGAGTATAAAAAAATGGCAGAGAACAACTCATTCTGTCAGTGTCCGAATGCCCAATTCTCTATGACCTCATCTGAGGGCTATAGTGATATAAACAGAAAGGCTGCTGCTGCCCGGGATGTTGATATGTCAGGTCGGTTTAATGTGATATAGCGGTATGTCAATAGTTGGATGTCTGTTGCTAACCAACTTAGCCATAGCAGGTATCCTATACATTGTTTCTGCACGGAAGAATTTTCTCATACTCCAAAATGAATCGACCTTTTACCCCTTTCTATAATTACACTGTTTTTTAATTAAAAGTTAAAAATTCAGATTTGTTAATCAGTACCATAGCAACACTAACTTCCACTCGGATTGTAGGATAGGAACCGTCCGCTGCCTGTCGTACGAGTTCAGCTTTTTTAACGCATCTGATGTTTAGCGCTCTGCGTTGTCCCTTCAGTTGACTGCCATAGTACACTTTCTATTGACATTGACTCTTCTGTGTATTGACTACTTGCAGGTATACATTGGGATTGATCTCTTATCTGAATTGACCATGGTGTAACTGGTGAGCTGAAGGCATGTGTTGTTTCTTTTCAGACAAAGGAAAGGGGAGAATGAAGAAAGAGAAAGTGGGAGTCTTCAGAGTGATCGAGGCCAAAGACACGTCAGAGATCACGTTGACCTGAACCGCTTCAGATATGAACTTATGACCCCAGTCCTTAGATGGCTCTCAACTGCTGTCACTTGTTGTATAGAAAACCTCCTAAAAACTGCTGTTTGTAGACCTTTAAAAGTGTTTTTTTTGTTTGTCTCTTACTTCAACTGCCTTTTTAGTCTTTTGTTAATTGAACTTTTTGTTTTAACTACTGTATAATTTTTTTATTTCACTATCATTTGGGTTTTTGATGGCCGTCAAGCTATTTTGATTAGTTTCTTTAATATTGCCCAGATGCTGGCAGTGGCATTAGGACTATCAGAGGACATTAGAACCTGCCAGTGAAACGCACAAGACAACCTTCCATTTATTAAAAGCCATCCAAATGTAAATTAGACCAGTAGACTGACTGGTCTAGATGCTTTTTTTGACTTTTATAATGCTGTTCACATTATTATCACATATTTTCCTTAAAAGAAGTTTTCTTTGGCCTTCACGTAAACTGTCTTCTGACTGTTAACATGCTTGTAAGTGCATCGGTTTTACAAGACAAAGCTGTAGTGACGTGGTCTAGTCATGTTCACTTCAAAAACCGTCAGCCATTCAAAATAGATCTTTATTATCTTTAACAATGTTGTAATCTAAGCACTTTCCTGCAAGTTAAGCATACATGTTCTTTTATATAAATAAACTGATATAACTTTGTTTTTCCCCAGCATTTGCTGAAAACCGTTGTCCTGTCAGGTTCTCTTTCTAGCATTGAGTAGAAATGCTTGACTTTCAAACTTCCAAAAAATGTGATGCGTTACTGGAAGGCCTTTTCCAGTGCACTTTGAGTCGCATTGGTTCTTGCCATACATATCGACAAACAGTCCCACCTTTTACATCCATAAAAAATCTTTGACATATGAAAGCTGAACAGAAACTGTTTATCAACTGCTCGCTCAACTGTAACTGTTTTGCTTGAGGTAACGCATTATTTACTTTGAATACATGTGTATTGAGTTGTAACGTCCCGCATATTCACATGCACTCCACTCATTCATTTATTGATATTAGACTTTTAATTCTATTGTCTGCTCTAAAATATAAAAACGTCACCGTAGGCTGTAGAAAACTGATGGAAAAAATACGAAACTTATTTACAATCAGTTTAGGATAAAATATTAGAAACATTTTTAGAAAAAACACAGGACAAATAATTTAACAGCACCACAAACTACAGCCTCCAAATAATCAGAACATTGACTTAACTCCTCTTAATAACCCCTAAGCTTCATGACAAAACCCAATACAATGCATACTAAGAGTGGTTTCCCTGCCTCTGGTTTGGGGGTGTGGATGGAATGTGGGAGGGGGGAATAAATTTGTTTTTAGTAGTTTTTAGTTTAGTTTACTTGTCAACAAGTAAACACTGGACGTGAACATGCATTAAACAATAACGTTAACGTTACTCCGTGACACCCTGCCAGCACAGCTAAACACACATTCATGTAAGGGTTAACGTAGCTAGAGCGAGGCGGTTGTTAGAGTGAATACAACCCCGACAGGGTGATCAGGACCCGGACGCGAAGTGCTCTTTTCAATAAACTGTCTGTACACTTACAAAGTTCTCAATGCTTTTTAGTGGTATAAATAGCAATTTGTTTTTACTTTCCCTGTGCCCCGAATACTAGCGTTATAAGCTAACCAGCGGTCCGCGCTAGCTTCTTTCAAGCTACAAACACACATGATGTTAGCATGAAAACATGTCTCAGAGAACAACAGTGGGTACACATCTGTTAATAACCCCTAGGTTCGTTTTTGCGCTGGAATTGTCCTTTAATAGCTGCCTTATGAAAAGTATCATCAATGACCTAGAGCTTAGATCGGCCCAAAAAATCAAGCCCGAACCTGCCCGAGCACGTTGCGTCCGAGCCCGGCCCGGCCCGACACATTAACTGTAATTATGAGCCCGAGCCCGATTTAAACCCGACATTTTTTTAATAAGTGGGCCGTTATAACTGACGTTCAAAACTACAATTCAGAGTTGTTTGAACTGCAGAAATCTGTTATTATATAGAATAATGCAACAAGGACGAAGCCTGTAAACTGCGCTTATATTTATTTATTTATTCAGAATGGAACGGATCGCAAATGGATCTGAATGAAGAAAAAAGAAACAATGATGAACAACATATTGTTGTCACTGCCCACGACTTGTTTAAACTGTTTCCATACCTCCGACTTTCCTCCACACTTGCTCAAAGTTAATTCTCCTGTTTTTCTTCAAGCTCCATGTTGCACTTAAGATACACAATACAGCCCAGCAGGCCCGGTGTGATGAGGTGCGAGAGGAGGAGCCTCCGCGCATGAAGTGCTGCATTTTGTAACTGCAGCCTAAATTTTGTACACATTTGTGACTTTTATATAGCTTATATATACATATTTATAATAGTTCTGATTATGGCATAGCTTTCTCCCCACCCAATTAGGCTAAATAGGTAATGGATAAAAAAATAAATAAAAAAAATGCTTGATGAAGGGTCCGGCCCGGCCCGAGGATAGTGGCGGAAATAACGGCCCGAGCCCGACCCGAGGTCGTGTCGGGCTCGGGTCGGACTCGGGCTTGGGCCGAGAATCTAAACTCTACAATGACCTTGTTTACACCATCTGTGATAGGGAGTAGGGACATTGTTGAGCATGGGTGTGCAACCTTCACCTTTAGTGCATGCAGACTTTAACCAAGGCCTCAGACATTACCTCACTTTAGCCTTTAAGCAGGCATAAAAAATCTAAAAAGGCGAACTTTAACTTTAAATGAGTTTACTGCGTTCACTTGACCAAAAATGTGGTTGTTGTCCTCTGGGTAGATGACATCCGATTCAATTCCTGTTAGTCCATTCAGGTCTCTAGTTAGGAGCACATTTCCCTGGGCCTGGAAATAGGCGATTTCTGAATTAAGAGTATCAAAAATGTCTTCTTCAAAATAAAGAGAATCTACTAGGGGTATGTGCATTGCGCAGAGATATACAGTAGATCCCTATCAGTTATGCCTAGGATTTCTATTACAGATTTAATGAAGTCAGGGTTTCCACACTTCAGTTCAAAGGTTGAGGAGTGGAGACCCTGATTATTTCAACAGCTTATATGAAATGAATGCATTAAAGCTGACCTCATGGCGGGGGGGCGATGACTTCTAGCTCACCCAGTAAGAGCGTGCGCCCCATGTAGGCTGAGGCCTTTGCAGCGGTCTGAGTTCGAATCCATCTCTCTCCCACCTTGCCTGTCTATCCACTGTCGCTCTGAAATAAAGGGGGATAAAGCCCACAAAACATAATCTTAAACAAAAATAAAAATAAAAGCTGACCTCATAAAACAATAACGGAAGCCCATTAAAAGGCAAAATGCTGATAACGCATTAGATACAATGACATTTTAAAGAAATGTAAATGTGCAATTAGAAACAAAAAACAAAAGTATATCCACGTGAAACTTGAAGATATTAAGAATGCCATTAATCAAAAATCTATTCTGGGATATGTGGAACAAGTTCTACAATGAACAGTCCTTACCCATCCAAAATGATGACATCTGGAGAGCACATTTTGAAAATCTGTACAAAGAAATGCCAATGAATCAAATTAATTCAGATCAATTATAACAGAAACACTCCAACCATTAGAAGAAACAATTAAAGACAACCAAACCCCCCTTCATTTCCCAATTATTGGGAAGAATTGGCCACAGACAAAATCTCTTCAGTTGAGAAAAACGTGGTCCAGACAGCATTCAAATAAATCCATAAGAGTGGGGACAAATCAACTACAGCCTGAACTGAGCCCTGGCAATAAATATGAAAGATGAAGATATGAAAACTAATATCGTGACCTTTCAAAAACTCCCCAGATGTCAGGAGAACTAACACCAATTTACTATAGCATGAGTTAAACCTACCTCGGTATAACCACAACAGTATCAGGGAGTTTCAACATGGCGGGGAATGTATTAAAATAAAAAAGTTGAAGATACCTAAATGCAATAAGAGAACATTATATAATTTCCAAATTCCAATTAAAATTTGATGTAAAAAATCTATATAGTATCCAGCCCAAGTATGGGGTCCACTCAGTCATCAGAGCTATACCTGTTGGGACAAACGTCTCACAGAATGTTTACAAGCAGATTTCTGCAAATATATTTTACATGTTAAAAAAACACAACAACAAATGCAAAAGAGCACAAGAATTAGGAAAATACCTTTTCTCAGATCTCAGAAATATTCAAATATTGTGCAATAACCCACACTGCATATCACACTGTATATAAAACCATACTTATTTTTTCATACGTATATAGTGTTTTAACTGTGCACCTTACCTCCCCCTCCCCCCTTTTTTGCACTACTTATTTTATTTCATGCTGTTATATTTTTTACGTATATGTTGGCACTGGGAAAGGAGTTGGTTTTAATCTCATTGTACATGTGTATAGTGACAATAAAAGGCATTCTATTCTATCAGAGTGTGCACACAAGTCAGGCCAAAGGATCCTAAATAAGGACTAAGACTAAAATTCTTGACCCATTGGATCATAACCAAGATAAATTAACTATGAACTTAAGGGATTATCCTTTAATAATAAATAGATTTTTTTAATATAATGGCAACAGTAGTGGTTGATCTACTGTACAGTCCCATATGCTTTGAGTTTCTGATTACAATACAGCCCTACCAGGAACTACTTTTCTGTCTGTAAGCCTGTGATGTGAGGCAGGGTGTGGCCACACAGCCCAGTCACCTGCTCAGGTGTATTCATGCATTCTCAGACTCTCGCTGGAACACTGCAGAACTCACTCCTTAACTGATTTCTTCTAACGAAAGCTCAGGTTGTTTGCTGAGACCGATTTAAGACTTTTCTTCACAAAGGATTGGTAGTGTGAGGTAAGCTTTGAATCATTTCATGTAGGCCACAGATTGTCTTCTGAAAAGCATTTTTTTTACAGAAGCTAAAACATTTTCTAAATTACTACTTGAACTATTTCAGTTTTTGAAGGAAACAGCAGCAATTGGATCACCTTTCTGTTTTTACTTCTACCTTGAACATTACCTGCCGTTAAGTCATGGAGCGTCTGAAGTTAGTCATGCAGTACTTTCAGTCCAACTCTGAGTCCATCTCCAATGGGATCTGTATCATCCTGGCCTTGGTCAGTGTCAAACTCTACACCAGTTTTGACTTTAACTGCCCGTGCCTTCCTCAGTATAACAAACTGTACTCTTTGGGAGTGATGATTGTCCCGCCAATCATATTGTTCTTCCTGGGGGTCCTGGTCAACCGACATGCGGGTGTCATGATGGACGAGTGGATGAGACCCATTGGAAACAGATCCAAAAATCCTGCTGTGGTTAAGTGAGTCAAAGATTGACATTTTTTAATTTACTTAATCAGTGTAGCAGAGGCATATGGAAAATAAAAATGTTTTGTTTTTCTACATTAAAGCACTGACTGTAAACTAGTATTATTTTCAACGTCATCATTTGGTTTTGGATTACATATAGTTCTTACTATTATCAGTGAATGTGTGGCATTACAATGACAACTGGTCCTATGTCTTTCTGCAGGTACCTGTTCTCCTCCATGATCCAGAGGGCCATGCTGGCGCCGATGGTATGGATCCTGGTCACTTTGCTGGATGGAAAGATCTTCATTTGTGCCTTCAGTGTTAGCGTAAACCCTGTACTCTTCTCAGGTAACATGCAACATTCTACATAGGGAAATACATATTCAATGAGTATTCATAGTACAATCTATACTGTTACTGTTGGCACATTATTGGTCTGTATGATGTATCATGTGGTATGTTTCCTCAGGTTTGCCCAACAATACAGGTCTGGATGTGATTAAAATCATGGCCAAAGTGCCTTGCAAGGAGGACACTATCTTTAATAACAGCTCTTTCCGAAAAGCAGTCTCTCGTTACATTCGCTGCTATTCACAAGTAAGCTGTTACAACCTGAGCTGGATTTTGCCACTACTGATGGCTCTTTGTGTGCTCGTCACAGTCACTGCAGCAAATGACTGAAATAGTTTGTTGGCTTTGTATATCTAACTTTCCTTACCCTGTCTAGGCAGTTGGCTGGTCCATCCTCCTCTTCCTGATTGTACTTGGAGCACTGGGACGCCTCATCA
The DNA here is from genome assembly GCF_008315115.2 of Sander lucioperca. Taxonomy (NCBI): domain Eukaryota; kingdom Metazoa; phylum Chordata; class Actinopteri; order Perciformes; family Percidae; genus Sander; species Sander lucioperca. The sequence goes on from NC_050187.1 coordinate 1,678,333, forward strand.
AGCCCTGTTTTGACAATCATGCCACCTCCCTGCAGACACGCTACTGGAGCAACTACCTCGATGTGGAGCAAAAGCTCTTCGATGAAACCTGTGTCCTGCACGCTCGCGATTTTGCCCGGAAATGTGTGGTGCAGTTCTTTGAGGACATGAGAGAGGACACCGTACTTAGTCTTCCCCACCCGCTTTTTATCACAAACTCTCGGATGGAGTGGGAGGATGAAGAAGAGGAGAGACTTCATGGGGTATCAAAGCAGGAACAGGTGGACCAGTTGCTCAACAAGTGGTATTACAGTAAACCTGAACTGGACGTCACCAGGATAGCCCACAGACCCAGGATGTGTGTTACCTGGAAGAACCGTGATGGGAAGACTTTATACTCTGATGTCTAGGGCACACACTCAGTGCTGTATAGTTGCAGGATGAATCATGTCATGATGATCAGTTCACTAACATTACGCTTTAGAAACATGTTAGATGTAGGCTACCTCAGAGTAAGTGTATGCTTTGCTAAAGTCAGACTTAACAGGTGGTTGTATATGGGTGGACTGCCAATGCAGTCAGATGTGTATGACTTTGATCTGACTTTATATTATGATTGAGTTCTTTGACTTAATGCTTTTTACTCTTTGGAGCAAACCATGTTGCTAGGGTAATTTGGCTGTTGGGTGTGGTCTGGCTGGTTTGCATTTAGGTTGTTGACATGGGGCTCACCCACATTGATGAATGGAAACATGCAAATGGACATTTGGAACCAAATAACAGACTCACAAAGATTCTGTTTACTACTTTATTTTGTGTAGTTTGCTAAAGATGCACTTATAAATATTTACATTGACAATGTGTATGTATTACAACCACAAATAATTATCAATAACTCCCTACCCTACTACTGGACCAAACTGGTACACCAATTTACACCAACATTGCCATCTCTAAAGCTAGCTAATTAACAAGGTCTCATTCTCTAACAATTTGTGGATAAATGGATGCAGAAAAAGCACGGTTTTTTTACATAAAAATTCACTAGAATGCATGAAATGAAGTGTTTGAAGCTCAACATTTTTGATGGGAGGACCCCCCAGACTCTCCTTGAGAGTGTGTCCCACCATTCACACACATTCATACACTGTGGCCTAGGCTGCCATATAAGGTGCCACCTGCTTATCACATAAACATCACACACACATCTTTATCAGATTTTAATGAAACTTGGTATGTACGTTCAGGTCAAGGTGTCAGATGTCTCCATCAGTTTTAGGCAGATGGGAAGAACCTGAGTTATAGGCAATTCCCTGCTAATCCCAGTTCTTTACGAAGTTCTTTGATTGATGGCGGCCATGATTTATGACCAATCTTGCTCATATATAGTAGAAATGTGTATCTCAGTCCTGCAAGGCTCTTTACCAATTTTGGTGTTGATAGAGTCAAAATCCACAACGTTTTAGTCATTTCACAGAGTTTCACATTATGCAAATTAGCAAAAAAACATCATGGTGGAAGTTTATGGTCCAAGAGGCCTTTTTGTAGAGCACATTGAGCTGGACTTGTGTTAAAAATATCAAGTGAATCGGACTTACCGTGTGAGGAGAAGTTATAGCATCACCATCAATCCAAATGGCATCATATTTTATGGGAAGCATTGGCACATCACCATCAGTTATGGTGACAATTTTCATGTCTCTAACTCAGCCAACAGTAACTTGAGAAAAGGCATAATTTATCATATAATGCTAAATAGGCCACGTCCACATGCACCAATCAATATGACACTTTAGACCCTGGTTATTACTCGCCCCCAGACTATGTGTACCAATTTTGGGGAAATTCCATCCACCAGGTTTTGCGGTACTTGTGGTGTTTTTGGTGCCCCCTATGGTTAAACCCTAAATCATTGCCTAGGCATGAACATATGTTACAATTTTTATGATTGCACAAACCGTTACTGCGTTATGGCCAATTTCCTACTAAGCAAATTTCTTTAATTGATGGCGGCCATGTTTTTCTTTTACCACTCTTGCTCTTTTATAGTAGAAATGTGTATCTCAGTCCTGCAAGGCTGCAAACCAATTTCGGTGTTGATAAAATCAAAATTGTTCTATTAATTTTACAGTTTTTCACATTATGCAAATTAACAAACAATCCATCATGTTGGACCTTTAAGGTCCGGAGGCTTTTTTGTAGAGCACATTTAGCTGCATTCGTGTGAGGAATTTCAAGTCAATCTGATTTATGAAAAATTGCGTTTTTAACCCTTGAATATGCCGTGTGGCCAATTGGGTTTGTATTTTTTGGGAACCTTATGCACATCATTTCCAGGCATTCGGCCAAGTTTCTTGTTTCTAGCTCATTCCAGCTCATGGCAATTTGCGCCACGGCGGAAGACAACAAATAATAATTAATCTGAGCAAAAACAATAGGGTTCTACCCCTTCGGGGTTTGAACCCTAATGACTTAACAGAAGTAAGCGTGACAGGGCCTATATGTGTTTTATGACTTTCAAGGGACTACTAGGACCTGCAAGGTCAGGTTTATGTGACCGACAGCGGTAGCCAAGTTTCTATTACTAACTATTGCCAACAACCTGCATGTTTACTGAACTTTTACTACCTGCTGACCACTGTTGGCTGTGAGAGTGAGTTTTACTTTGTTATCTTCGAAACCACAGTGGCTTGGTTTTCATTTGAAAAATATAACAACATAGTGGGAATAAAGTATTGTCTTTTCACTGCAATGACATTGAGCTGTGCCCTTTTCCTTTGGATGAAACACAGAATTTAAGGAGAAGGAAGTGTAGTACAGAAGATGGAAAGTAACTTCCCTTATTATTACCGTCTAATAGTACATGTAAGTTGGCAAGGCTATAAGGAAAATCTGCTTATTGATGCTTTTGGCTGTCCTTGGCTGTTTTTAAAGAAAATTCAAAAACTGTTTTTGGAAGTTTGAATGAAACTATTCTGTTTAGTTTCAACTGAGAGCTATGTTCCTGATGTGTGTTTCATCCAGTCTCTGAGTTCCTGGGCTGTCCTGCATTTTTTTGTCATATTGCTCTGTGATCAGCAGCACATGTTTTCACTTGCAGACCACATTTTTTTCCACTGGGGAGGAAACCGGAGGGCAGTTCCTGACTGTGACTGCTCACTGGTGCCCAGACTGCTAACACAGACTCAAAGTTGTACGCAAAAAGAGGTACTTCTCTTTCCAGTCTTGAATAAAGTAGATTTTATGTTTTGGACTGGATTTTTCCTGAGATGTTATTGCACTGGATGATGTAATTGGATTACAAAGGCTGACTCACAAGCCCCGCCTCAGGACACTGCCAGAGCGTGAGTTTGCATGACTGCATTCCATTGTTACCGTTTTAAATCAAGCGGTAGGAATTTTGTCTCTGGCTTCTTTTTTGATTGCCTAAAAGTGCTATAAGTGTAACACTTATTTTCTGCAACTAAACTTTATTTATTACAAAACAGTCACGTACACTTTAGACTACAGTAATAATCAATCCTATCATAATTAACTTTAACAAATGTAATAATGCCAAGATATATAGTATATTTATTTCCATTTTCTTTCTCTCTCTGCAGCCTGACATTGCTAAAACCAAATTCACAGCTCTTCAGTGTTATTCTCAGTGAAGACTCGACATCCCAACATGGCTGCACTCATCACAGAGAACTTTAAGTTTGTGTCACTCTTCTTCAAGAGCAAAGATGTGATGATCTTTAATGGTCTGATCGCTCTGGGAACTGTGGCCAGCCAGACTGCATACAATGTTTTTGCTTTTGAATGCCCATGTTCCTCTGGGAGGAACTACCGCTATGGCCTGGCTGCCATTGGTGTTCCAGCGCTGGTATTTTTCCTCGTAGGAATAATGATGAACAGGAGCACCTGGGACCTGGTGTCCGAGTGTCGGCTCAGAAAGTGCTGGAAATTGTCGGGAGCCGCAGCCTTTGCAGTGCTGGGAACAATCACCGGTCGAGGTGTGGTGGCTCCACTAACCTGGTCAGTTATCTCTTTGCTGCAGGGCCAGGCCTACACGTGTGCCCTCAGTGAGTTTGTTGACCCCAGTACACTGGAGGGCTTTCCCTCAGATCAGGGGCCAGAGGTAATGGCGAAATTCCCGTGTCGAGAAAGCGTTCCAACAGAGCTGCGAGACTTCTGGGATGAAATTAACCGAAGACTGAAATATGAATCTCAGGTATTGAAAGTACTTTTTTCTGTTTTTGCGGGATTGTCTTAGTTTTATCCCTTGTGTATTTGATAAACATTGGTTAAGTATTAATGTAAAATATCAATCAATTATCAAATCAAATTTTCAAATTACAGTCGCTACATTTGATCGTATTTGCCATCAAAACCCATTAAAGGAAATTTTGGAAAGTACGTATATTTGCTTTCTTAAAGTGCTCATATTAAGCTTTTTGGCTTTTTCCTTTATAGTGTTATATATCTTTTTTGTGCATGTTATACTGTAGGTTTATTAAGTGAAAAAGCCCAAAGTCCACCCCAAAGGGACTTACCATCTCCAACAGAAAACACTGTTCACCAACTGCTCCAAACAGCTCTATTGTAGTCCAGCCTTTACTTCAGAGACAAACGTGGTCACTTTGGAACACATGAAAAGGAGGTTTGAGAGCAGTGCTGTAGTCTAATGTATTTTAGTGGGTAGGCTATACTGTACCACAGTATATATTGGCCAGAATCTGCCTTTGGGGGAGGGAGATGGGGGTCTGAGTGTCCTCCCGTAGGGAAGTTTTGAGCATCAACGACTTAATTTCCTGTATTGGGATACACTTTAATGCACCAATTTACGTTACTTGCTGGAACTATTTCTTGATGAACAGTGAATCTCCATTGAAACATGTTGAACTATTTCTTTACCAAAATGAACTGTATTTCTAGCACAATGTATGTGGACCAATGATTCATGAGTGTCCACTTATTGCAGTATGTAATCGCTATGATTTAATTTTTAAATTAACCTCAAAAATTTCAAGTTGCAGTTGTGGTGATGTCATGATGTCACTGTGTGAAGCCCACAGTATGAAGATCAATATCAGTTTTACCTTTGGGTCCAGTTGGTCCAGCTTTATTATTTAATCTAGTTACACAAAGACTTGAAGCAGGAGGAAGGCAGCTCAGTCTAAAGTTAAAATATACAATTTCAATTTCAAACAAATCTGAAAAGGTCTGATTTACATTTACTGCTACTATACATATTGTACTCTTTACTCCACCCCTTTATTTGACAGCTTTAGTTAGGTTACTTTGCAGATTTAGATTGTTAATACAAAATATAATAACTAATAACTGATAATGTATTATTATAGACAGTGTGGTGGGATTTCTAATACATAGGGTGAAATCTGAAATTAAAGGTGCTGTAGGTAGAATTGTGAAGATCCAGGACTTAGGCAAAAAATGTGAACATCGACAACTTCTCAGTCCCTCCCCCCCTTTCCGCTAAAGCCCAAAACGGTCTCCTAAGCCCCTCCCCCCACAAGGGAGAATGAATATGTGTGCATGAGCAGTGATTGACACGCAGTTTGACACCGCCCCCTGGCCCTGATTGGTGCATCTGAACAGGGAGCTGTGGATTTTTGCAAATCTCACTACAGGCTGTAGGTGGAGCCAGAGGAGCCAGACTTTTTTAAAATGACCTGCTTCATGTAGTTCTACTGGAACATAGGGTCAGTTTCAGAAAATATGACAGAACGTTAGTTTTATAAGTCTTACCTACTGCACCTTTAAGGTTCGGTCAACAAGTCTTTTAAGTATTTATTCTTTGAGCAAAGAAGGTTTAGTCCATCAGGAGAGTCTGAGAGAAATAAACCAAGATTTTTGGGAGAGCAGCATCCTTATCTAGTTTCTACAAGGCTGAAAGCCAAGGGAGGGGGGGGGGGAGTCTTGTCTAAACCTGTTCTGACTATGAGGGAAGAGCAACTTGTGGAATTCCACGGTCAAGCACAAACACATCATCTACTTGGACACGTTTGTGCTGAAGGTAGAAACTGTGAAAGGTTTTAAGCAGAACAACAAACCTGTAACGTACCAATAATTAAACGATAATTAAGCAATACAACAGCTATAACATTAAAGTGATAAACAGACAATAGTCTGCGTGAAGTGCTGCACGAGTGTGTAGAAAGTGTCACTCTGGTGCTCTTCAGTTTTAGGATCCTGCTAGTTCAGAAATGTTGAAGGAATCTGAGGCACGTTAGAGGACAATGATTAAAAACCTTTAATATCTCTTGGCTATTAAGCCATAAGAAATGATGAACACTTAATGCATCACAGTAATATCATTTATATGATTCTGAAATGAGCCATTCTGTATAATGAGTCATTTTAGATGCTGATACGTTTGTACTTTAGTGTGATTTTAAATGCATGATTTTTACTTGTAACAGAGTATTTTTACTATGTATTTTTGTCACTTAAATTAAAGAAATTGGAATATTTCTTTCATCACTGATTCTGGCCATCCAAGTTCATCTGTTTTTTTAAACGGCAGTGAATGGAGTGAACAATAAGCCATAAAATAAATGTCTGCATTTTGGAACAAAACCAATTACAACTACCAACGTCTCTGCCTCCGTATTAAGCACCGAGTAGTGCACAGAAAATGCAACATGCACACAGGGGGCTGGGGGACTACGGCTAAGTGGCAAGTATATTTACTGTGGGGCAAGGTAGTTGGGAGCAGATAGATCTGGATATCAAATACACACTGGGGAAAACAGCTGGAGAGATGAGTGACGGCAATAGAGAAAGAAAGATACAAAAATAAACAAGTAGAAGGCCCTGATCTTTCCAGCTGCCTTTCTGCCAGCTCTGTGAACAATTTATGCTAAATGTATGCATTTTACAATATTTGCAGCATTTTTGGACAAGATGATAACATACGACCACAAGACACGAGACACAAGGCATTAGGACAGGAAAATCAACTCACGACTGCGTGAACTCTCCTCCTGCTGATTTTGCTAACTGGCCGAACGAGAGTTTTGAAATGTAAACATCTAAGAAAACACTGAGCAAAAAGTAGGAAAGATGAACCCCCCTCCCCCCCCTACATTATATGGACAAGCGAGACCATCTCTGTTTCCATTTCCACATCGCAGGAGGCATCGAGGCTGGCGTGTAGAGAATAAACACCATGCATATCTAAAATTATGACCACTAACAATTGGATTGTAGATATCTGAAATTTGAGTTCTTCTTAGTAAGAACTCTATTGCAAATATATAGAATGTTGATTCTGGTTAGGAAGAATGATGTTGTATGTGGATATCTGAAATTGTCCGAGTCCAATACACATGAATGGCAAAAGTGGCACCATTTGTCCTAGGAAGAATGACGTTGTGGATATCTGAAATGTTCTTTTTGACTAGGAAGAATGAATAAATAACCAGTCTAGCTGTAGTCAAAGTCGTATTTGCAGTTGAAACCTGTAGTTCCATTAATTTCCATTTCAGCTTTATGGTTTTTTCAAACAAACGGTGACTGAAGCATATATAGGTATGTGTGTGTGTGCGTGTGGCGTACATGGTGTTGTGAGGTCTGTGCTTCTGGTCAGAACACCTGACCAACCAAAGATTGGTTCCTATTTATCCTCTGAGCGCTAATTGGCTTTTACACAAGCTATTCAATTTTGAAAACGGCCAATTATACTTTTTAAGGATTTCAATTTAGTTTTTACTAGTACAATCAAAGTTGTAGATATCTTAAAATACAATTTTTATTAGTAAGAATGTTATTGTGGAAATCTTTGATAACCATTTTGCCGAGTAAATATAATTTTGACTAGGAGAAATACTACTATGGATGACTAATATTTAATTACAGATTGATGTGGGGTTTGATTAAATGTTAAAACGGCTTGCCATAGCTCTTTGCCTCGTAACGTTAGTACTCTGCTTGTTTGCTCAGATTTAAAGGGATGGCTCGGAGTAATTTCACCCTAACGCGACGATGAGTGGCTCAATTTTGAAGGTCGCTCGTACCTATTCGAGCCTGAATACACGGATGAGGAGCTACAACTAATGGAGGAGAATCAGAGAGCGAGCTAGCTAGCAGCGGTAGCAGTAGCAGCAGAGAGTAGAAGCCATCAGGCAAGTGTTATTTACATAAACTCCTAGTGTACTTACAAACTTTTCAATGCCTCGTTTTATGACTACAGAACCTATTTGTAGTACTGAAGAAGTTTGGTACTATTCCGGGCGTTATTAGTAGGGTAATTTACGAGATACACCCTTGGATCCATTAGCACCTGTACTAAGCCATTTGGCTGATAGCGTTAACTCGACCAATGTTAGACCAAGGGAAAAAAGCTTCTGGGGGAGTGTTTGTTCGAGGTCATGGGTCAAAGGACCCTGTGGTGAAATTCCTCCGAACCATCCCTTTAAATACGGTGGGGCAAACAAAGGTATTAATAAGCAAACAGCAGACACAAATGTATCTGATCCAGTGCCTTAGGTGATGACATCAAGATTGTCTGTTCTTTTCAGCTGATAGGCTGGCTGCTGGTGGCAGGAATGTGTCTGACGGTGTTCCTGATGCTGTGTATGAAGCGCTGCTCATCTCCACTTGGCTACCTGCAGGAGGACTATTGGTCCCAGTACCGCTCTAACGAAAATGCCCTCTTCCAACACACGGCAGCTGTCCATGCCCGCCTCCTGGCTGCAGAGAATGTTAAGAGCTTCTTTGGCTTTGTGGCAGGCACTGAGGAAGATAAAGAGCAACTGGCTGAGCACCACAATGCTAGTCCTATCTGCAGCACTAACTGGAACAGAGTGACTGGTGTCTACCTCTACAGGGAGAAGCATGGACTGCCTCTGTACAGCAGGCTCAATAAATGGTCCACATACAGCCTGGAGAATGACGTGGAGGCCATGGAGAAAGAGATGGACATGCTCAGCTGACAGTATTCTTCTGGAAGATGATCCAATGACTGCAACCATAATGCTTCAGTTCAGTGTGCTTCAAACAGAGTGCTTGTTCAATCATCAAATAGTCGGCAATACAACCCCCTCCCTCCACTCCTTTACTATTTCAGAACCTTCTCTTTTACAATTTTAGTAAAAATCTTACAATCACGAACACTATTTCCGTCTTCAGACTCATACTACTTACTCATACTTCATAAGACCCAGTTTGAAGCATACTGAACCCTTTATTTATCAATACAAAAGCAGCAAAAGAAAGGTCAAGCAGCACAGAACTAGAGTCTAGTGGAAGAGCAAATAAAGGACAACAGGTTGTAATTGATGTGTTAGCAGGAGCTTACCATCAGTAGTTAAAGGTGCACTAAGCGACATGACGCATTTTTTTAGGCTACAACATTTTTTGTCACATACAGCAAACATCTCCTCACTATCCGCGAGCTGCCTGTCCCCTGAACACACTGAAAAAACGCGGTCTCTGTAGACAGCCCAGGCTCCACGAACGCCAACAAAAACAAACTGCGCCAACCTGCACCACGAAACATAACAAACAGTGTTCTAGCCAATAACCGACAAGAAGGATTTGGGGGTGGGTGTTTCCTACAATCTATCATGTGACAATACAATTTACGACATCACATTACACACCATACACACAAGACATTATTCAGATTACACAACATTTGAAAATACAAATCATATTTTACAATTAACGCAATTAATCACACACAAAAAAAGAAAAAATGCAAATAAATAAATAATAGCCTATAAAAGAAGTTGAAAAGATTACGTTACCCCGAATAGATTTTTAAAAAATAAGATATAAAGAAAAGCCCTATGACAGAATCTCTCTAAATTGATATTAAATATTGAAATATCTTTGAAGGTAATATTTCTTAAGTGATTTTTTAAAACCATACTGAGTGTTTTGTTGTTTGATAGTATTTGGAAGAGAGTTCCATTCACACATTGCTCTGTACCTAACTGAACGTTGAATTGATTTGGTTTTGACTTTAGGTAAAATAAAACTACCTCCTACTGCATGCCTTGTTGGATGATGTATATCAGTACTAAAAGATAGTTTTGTATATAAAATAAAAGGTGTTTTGTTTGTTATAACATTATTTAAAAAAAAACATTAGTGAATACACAAATCTGTTTTTAACTTTAAACCATGAGAGGCTTTCATGCATTTTCTCAACATTTGATCTAAACCCACATGAGAGAGCCACACGTGCCGCTTTATTCTGAATCGCTTGTAGTTTTCTTATAATAATTGTTGAGGTGCTGGACCGAACCACAGAACAGTAATCAAGGTGTGAAAAAAAGCATGAAGTACTTGTTTAACGGTCTGTAGCGTAAAGTTTTTTGCACACCTTTTAATAACAGACAAAGTGTTGCCCATTTTAGTTACCAGTTTCTGAACATGTCTATCCCAACACAATCCATTATCAATCATCACTCCCAAAAGTTTAGCCTCTTCTCTTTGCTCTACAGAATTTTGCTCTATGCTGAGTTCAAGTTTCGGTTTGGAACATAAAGAAAAAGGAGTACCACTAAACAGGTAGAATCAATTTGTTAGTCCTTATCCAGTCCACCACTACTGTAGCTCTCTCTGTATCACCAATTAAATCACCAATATCAGTTCCTGCTAAATATATAGTGGAATCATCACATCCTTTATGTGATGTGTTACGTGAAGTTTAGAATTTATAACTCAAATTGGAGTGTTGCAACTAGCCATCTATTGTCTAGATTCTTAACATACATTTTCTTATATTTGGAGATAGGCAGAACAGTTCTTCTTCACAATTTAGTTCCATCTGTCTCTATCTTGTGTGTGGGCATTCTATCATCCACACTTTAATAGTTCTTACTCTTGCTTTACCATTCTTTTTGGTAAAAAAAGATTTGTGACCTAATAAATTCCAATCTTAGTTCAGGCCCACATTCAACCTGAGCAAAGGTCCTACGGAGCCTCCCTGGGGTCAACTGAGAAAAAAAAACTAAACCGTGCGCACAGAATAAAAATCCGTTCCCTCGGTTTTCTAAACTGTTCGCACAGATTCATAATCCATGCCCTCTGTTTTATAAACAAATAAAAGTGCACAGATTTATAAACCGAGGGCACAGGTTCATAATCAGTGCCCTCGGTTTTAGAAACTGCACACACGGATCAATATCAACCAATTTCTTTTTTTTGGGCATTTCTGCCTTTATTTGATAGGAAAGCAGAGAGATATGAAAGGGGACAGAGAGGGGGGAAGACGTGCAGGAAAACCATCACAGGTCCGATTCGAACCCTTGACCGTCTGCGTCGAGGAATAAACCTCTGCATATGTGCGCCCGCTCTACCAACTGAGCTAACCGGCCACTGGCCAACCAGTGTCTAATGAAAGCTCTATTCTCACTTCTGAGTTAATGGTTATAGGCCTTTTTCACGGCAGACATGTTGACATGTCAGTAGGAAAAGCACAGGTGTATTCTAACCATTACTGATGGCTGCATTCCACTTAGGAGAGGCCCTGGTATTGTTCATGCTGACTCACTGAAATAGCTCACTGGGACACTTGATGGAATTGAGCCATCGTTAAGGTTATCAATTTCAGCTGTGCTTTTCCTACTATGACAAGTCAACATGTCTACTGTGAAAAAGGTCCATTTTATGGGCTCCATGGTGGATTGGGGAAGTCAGAGAACTCTTCTGATTCTGCAGCTGCTTTGGAAACTTTAAGAGCAGGAGAATCTAAAGCTCGTCTTGACATTGTAAATGACATCTTGAGTGTTATTTTTTTTCTTAGAATTGGGTTTATTTGTAATATCCCTTTCTGCTGCACACTGGGGTGAGGGGGGATGAGCAGGTGGACCTCATTGCGAAGTAGATGTCCATGTATCATTGGGGAGAGTGGAGCTGAGAGAAATAATTAAAGAGGGCTAAACAAAAGAGGGTGGGAAAAGGTTAACCTGAAGTTAAGAAAGATGTTTCTTCATTTCTCTGTCCTCTAGGGACTCAGTTAAACTGTGTGGATTTAGGTTAAATTACTCTTTGTGCATTGTAAGAAAACATTTGTCTGGCTTATGTGAATGTGGAAGTCTTGAGACAGTGAAGCATGTTTTCCTAGAATGTAAAAAAAAAAAAAAAAGTACAGTGCAGAAAGAAAAGTATTCTTTGTTAGACTGGCTGGACTTCAGGCTTTTTCTGATTTGTCTTGTGATTTCATTTGTTTGGTTTGAGAACTTCTAGAAAAAATAATGGTACGGAAGGCATAAACATTTTGGACAAATTGTCATCAGTCAATTTGCGGATGACTCTACGTTATTTTTGAAAAATGAAAGGCAGATCCCCAAAGTATTAGACTCTATTAATCAGTTCTCTAAAGCAGCAGGATTGAAATTAAATATTGATAAATGCGAATTATTCGCTTTACATGATCAGCCGGCTCACGTAATCTGTAACATAAAGGTTAAATCACAAGTCAAATACTTGGGTATAACTGTTACCAGAAATAAAGAATTAAGAGAAAAAGAAAATATTTGTAAAAGAGTAGAGCAATATAAAACCATTCTTAATTCATGGTTACAAAGGGACATTACCATATTTGGAAGGGTCCTTTTATCTAAAATGGAAGGCATATCAAGAGTTATATATCCTGCATTATCATTGGCTCAACTTATCAACCAAACAAATTTTAACTTCATCTGGAAAAATAAATGTCATTATATCAGGAAAGCGGATGTGATTAAGAGTGTTGAAGAGGGTGGACTAAATGCAATTGATTTTTTGGTTATGAACGGTGTTCTTAAATTAAAATGGCTGAATTCATACACTTCTAACGAACGCTCCTTTTGGTTCACCATACCGGATGCAATTTTCAAGAAGTTGGGAGGTATTAATTTTTTATTGCGATGTGATTATGATCTATGTAAACTCCCAACGAAGTTATCAGATTTTCACCAGCAAGTTCCCCTCTATTGGAATTTGATTTATAAACACAATTTTACTCCCCAGAATACACCCCTATGGAATAACCGATACATTTTATCCAATAGGAAGTCATTGTTTTTAGGCACTTGGATGGAAAAAGGAATTTGGAATGTGTCTCAATTAATGGATGATTCTGGAGAATGTTTAAACCATACAGAATTCTGTGACAAATTCAGTCTTCAATGTTCGTTTAGAGAATACACTAAAGTAATAAAAGCCATTCCAATTCCCTTTAAAACAATGACCAAACTACTTTTGGTTCATGCAAATGTTATATCAGAGATGAGGCTTCTTTGTGTTGAAGGTGTCAGTTTGAACAGCAAACAGTTCTCTAACAAATTTGTTAAGAGTGTATTATGTATAAAATATTAACCCTTTTAACTGAAAAGAAAATATATTCTCCGAGATTACAGTGATGAAGAGGCAAGAAAGATTAGGAAACGATCCTTATCGTATCCTCTCCCACCAAAAGCCAAAGAAGTGACATTTAAAATATTAAATGATATTTATCCATCAAATCACTTCCTACATGTGAAATTTAATTGGGAGAGTAACTCCTGTGTTTTCTGTGAGAGCGATATTGAGACGGTCGAACATATTTTCTTTCAGTGTGAACCGATTAATGAAGTCTTTTCTATGCTGGCTTCAATCTAAAGATATACTGCTACACCCATTAAATGAAATGTCAATTAAAACTAAAATATGGAATATTTTTAAAGGATAAAAATCTTATTCTTGATAAATAACTTGATTGAGTATTGTAAACATTTTATTCATAGGTGCAAATATTTAAAGGTCAAACCCTACATCAATGGTTGGAAGAATGATCTTAAACTTTTTGCTACATCTTTACAATACATGACAGAGGAAAACAAAAGACTCTTGTATTTGTTGGACTTACATTCCCTAATGGACTAAAAGACCCCTAGCATCTTATTTTATTTTTATTTTCTTTATTATGATTTGCTATATATATTGTCTCTACCTCAAAGCTGTAAACACGTTTTGGACAAATGTACTAACACATTGTGCCTTGATTGTTTGTATGACTGTTGTATAATAAAGAGTTTAAAAAAAAAAAAAAAAAAAAGACTGTATGTAAGAATCTAGTTCAAACTTTGACCTGTGGAGGGCAGTAATACAATAGTTCACACGGCCGGAATCCTAGAAGGATAGGAAGAAGAAGACATTTTCACTGCGCATGTGTGAAAGTCTGTACGTTCGGGCGGGCTGATTCAAAATATAAACAAGATGGATCTAATATCTGCGCTGCAGTTTCTGAAGTTAAATGAACTTCCAAAAGGTAAATTATGAATGTCGTAAACGTCTTTTTCTGTTGTAACGTTATCGACTGACGGCGATTTAATAAATTCGGATATTTCAGGCCGCCCTGGCTGTTTGTCAAGCAAAGTTGATTGCTAACGTTAGCTATACGTTATGCGTCCTGTACAGTAAGAACGGCACTCCCGAGTCCCATTCACATATCTAGCAAATTACCTATTGCCGCCTGCTTTGGAAGCAAAACGCCTTTTTATAACGACTGTTAGATCTTATACCTGAATCGTTGCGAGCCGGTGGCGATTTCGGCATACAACTGTCTAGCTAAATGTTAATATTATGTACTTCTCTTACAAAATTCCCTCACTGTGTCCACGTTCGGACACTTATTGGCTAACGTTCGGCATACGTGCAGTTTAGTGTCCCAAATTCCCCATACAGTGTCCTTAATTAATTATGAACCTGCTAAACCACCTGTGCTAGCCTAACCCTAACCTTAACCTGTCTCAAATAAATAAGACCCTCATCATTTGGGACACTCAGTTTTTGGAAAATAATTTGTGACACTAAACTGCACGTAAGCCTAAAACTAAAGTATAACTTCTTACCTTTGTAACGGCATATCGTTTTAACTGTTTATTTTAGCGTTTACTTTACAAGAGCCGGCTAAAGTACGCCACCTTTTTCACGGCAGACATGTTGACATGTCATAGTAGGAAAAGCACAGGTGTATTCAAACCCATTAATGATGGCTACATTCCACTTAGGAGAGGCCCTGGTATTGTTCATGATGACTCACTGAAATAGCTTCCTGGGACACTTGATGGAATTGAGCCATCGTTAAGGTTATCAATCTCAGCTGTGCTTTTCCTACTATGACAAGTCAAAAAAAAAAGGTCCATTAGCAGTGCGCTGCCCTTGGCCATAACCGGACACCCCTATCTCCTCGCTGTAAAGTTTAAACACTAGCCGTTGCTGTTTTTTCGGGGGTATTAAGCATGGATGTATGGTATTATTATTATTAAGTCCCATCAATGCTGTCAACACTACCGGATCGGTACTTCCGTCCTTCACAATAAAATGACATACTTCAACAACTCTGAATTATGCAATAAAAGCTCCTTAGTTTCCAGTACAGTAAAAATAGAAACTTTTCAGAGGGAAAGATCGTCACCAGAGCGTTCTTACTTCTTTCCCTCATCAAAGTCACTTTCATATACTGATTAGCTAGAAGTGTAAATGTCCATGTACATATATGAAAATTCATAGATAGATTGTTAGATGGGTATAGATTAATTCTTCTAACATTTTTGGTGATGACTGGGAAGTGCGTCAGGTCGGAAGTGTCCGAATATGGCCAATAGCAGCGGGTGGTGTCCGAACGTGGACACAGTGAGTTACTGTATTTGGGACACGTGCAGCGGTAAATTCGCTTTCATCAAAAAGCACACCTGTCATTGTTCTGAGAGTGAATTTGTCATAAATTTTGTGTTTTTTGTTTAGTTTTTTTTTTGTTATTAAAAGCAATTTATCGCCCTCAAACACTTACCTTACATTAACTGTTGTGATTTCCAGCCTGGGTGGACGCAGTGTGGGACTTGGAGTTCACAGAGAGAACCCCCCTGGATGAAATCATAGCGGAGGAACTGGCAGGCAGTGGAGACCAGGCCTTCAGAACCCTGTACCAGTGTCTACTGGACCACGCTGCTGACCAACAACAGTCTGCAGGCAGAGATGGAGCTTCGCAGGTACAACTTTCTGTCCTATGCTCCAGGGAACACAAATCACGATACAGGGAGTTAGAGCTGGGCAATGAGACTAGATATGGTCTTAGATTTTGGATATCGTAATATGACATAAGTATTGTCTTTTTCTGGTTTTTAAAGGCTGCATTACATTAAAGTGATGTCATTTTCTGAACTTACCAGACTGTTGTAACTGTTCTATTATTTAGCATTACCCGCTTAGTCATTATATCCACATTACCGATGATTATTTATAAAAAATCTCATTGTGTAAATATTTTGTGAAAGCACCAATAGTCAACACTACAATATCGTTGCAGTATCAATATTGAGGTATTTGGTCAAAAATATCGTGATATTTGATTTTCTCCGTATCGCCCAGCTCTACAGGGAGTTCATTGTCAATTTTTTATTTATTAAGCAACACTTAAAATACAACACGAACCATGTTCTTTAATGACAATTATAATAGAAAATACATAATTGTTGCCAAGTTTAAATGCATAACAAAATAACCCCTTGGGTTGTAGGAAGAAGTTCAATATGGTGGAAACCTGTAAATAAAAAGTATTAAAAACTGGGGTTTTCCTGGCTCGGAATCAGCAGGGGGGGTCTGGGGGTCCTCCCCCAGGATATTTTGAGCGTAAAAGACTTCAATTCCTGCATCCTGATACATGTTTAGTAGTGATAGACCGATTTTATCGATATGCGGCTGCTGCGTTTGCCGATAGTTTTTTTTCCCCGGCCTTATTTACAGACAGGCGTCCACAGGCAGCTCTGTGTTGTTGGAGACGCTGCAGTTCACGTGTAGACCGTGCACTGCCCCTCCCCCACTAACAGAGTGCTGGTGCTGGAAGCCTGCCAGGCTTCCAGCACCAAATGTACTGAAGCTAGTGGCTCCCTGAAATGTCCTCTGTCTGGGCAGTAAGCACAGTCTGTCTACCATGTTGCACTGCAGAGTATCTGGGCAATTCTGGGGGAGAACGAGGTGTCGATCGAGGGTCTGGTGGCTGTGCTGTCCTTCTTTGTCCTGGCGGGAAAAGCCAAAGCGGCCAACGTCCAGCAGAGGGTGAGCGGTCTACATGCTGCCTCACTCTACCTGCTGCTGCTAGGAATCCCAGGTGAGGAAATCTAAAAATCCGCCTCCCCTCTGGACCCGAAGCTACACACGCACAGACAGACCTGCAGGTGCGTCGGTGTGACCAATGAAAATGTTTTTAGTCACACTTGACAGATTGTTGGTGGCATGTGCGACCAAAATGGTCCCACTCAGCAGGAGAGCTGCCAGTGGTCTAGCCAGGACTAACTTCCATCCCATTAAGAACAAAGATTCTAGCATCCTCGAAACAGTGTGATAAGAACTACCTAAAATGACAGAGACTGGCTTTTTTATTTTTATTTTTTAAGTTTGGCCCATGTCCCATCCGCTAACATGGAGGGGGTGGGTATTATGACCTATACCGTAGCCAGATACCAGGGCGGGGTCGAGATGTTTTGGCACACTTATACAGTCAATGCATCAACCTCCTGGGGGAAACACTGAGTTTGGTTTTTTACTCGACTGCTTGTGTGTGATTCAGTACCCATTGTATCGTATATTAACAGTTGAGTAATGAAAAATACTTTGAACAAAAACACTTAATTTTAAGGATTGTATTGTTTTCGCCTATGTTGTCATACTAGAAAGCAGATTGGATTATAACTCTTAGGACTTAAAGATATGGATAGTTCATTGCAACTTAGTAATCTTATTTTCGTTGCACTGGCTATTATTTCTATTAGTAATGAAAACATTGTACCGATCAAGTCTATTGCTGAGATCTAGGAACATAACATCACTAGAACAAAGTCAAGAGGTCGCCAGAGCCAAGAGCAGAAAGAGCCGGAAATCAGATCATTGAAACGCCTTTATTTTGAAGTGAAAGTGTGAGAGAGCTCTTTCGAAATGTTATGGTGAGTGCGAGGGGTGGAACGGTACACTGAAGTCACGGTTCGGTTCATACCTCGGTTCAGACATCACGGTTCGGTTCGGTACAATGGAGGGAAAAGCTAAACAAAAATGCAGAGGGCAATTTTTTTTATTGTGCATGTCTCAGGCTGTACCACCTAGTGTGATCCAGTCTCTCCCCTGAGCTAGCTGCACCAGCCTGAAGCGTATAAAGTAAGATGTAAACAGTAGCCTAAACAATAAGTAGGCTACCCCACATCATCTCCAGACTCCATCTGGAACTTGTAAACAAAATAGTATGTCAGCTAGCTAGTAGTGTGATATGGGAGACAAGCGCTGCTCTCATATGTGAATGCACAGAGCAAGGGTGTTAAAAGGGCAGCTTCTTACACAGAGCAGTTGGCGAATTGTGGTGTTAGCTTCACACACTAACAGCGGAGCTAGCAGCAAAGAGCGAAGCTAACGGCGGAGCTAACAGCTGACGGTGGAGCTAAAGGCGGAGCTAACGGCGAAGCAAATGGGCCTGGAAGCCATTTGTGGTCGAGGCAAGAAGGGATACAGCTACAGTACATCCGTGTTTGGTTGTATATGGAAGGGACTAGTTTGCTTCGTGTGGACCAGAGTGATGGAGAAAGACATGGCTCTGGTGTGGACTCACTGGACCGACTTGACGTGTAGGCGGAGCTCAGGAGCTTCAGAGCTAAGGCGGGGCTACAGATTAGGTGTCCCTAAGAAACGCGTATGTAACAGTAGTTCCACATTACATTAATTCATTTGCACGCAAGTTTTATTTATTTTTATACCGTGTATTCTCCGTCTAAATTCATGTACCGAACCGAGACGCCCGTACCGTTTCGGTTCAATACGAATACATGTACCGTTCCACCCCTAGTGAGTGCAGTGAACTACAGTGAGTATAGTAGGTTAAAGGTCTTCTATTGATGATGCATAACCATTTTATTGCTTACAGGGAGCATCGCCAACAAGGTTTTCCATGAGGTTTTCTTGGACACGTGTTCAGACTTGACCTCTCACTGCTGGCCTCAGGACTGTGGAAAGAAGCGCAAGAAGGACGGCCTGAAGAGTTCTCAGGCAGAGGGCAAACGCTCCAAACCACAGCGACCAGACACTCCAGAGGTAAAGTCCTGGAAATCGGAAATCACTCAAACCCAGTTAGAAGTTTAATTTTTTTTTTTTTTTAGTTCCGATTGAAATGGCTTCTGGCTGGATTGCCATGACGTCTACAAAGGGTGAATTTTCAAAATAGCCCTTCAGACAACAAACCATAAATCTGGAGGGAGTCTCTTGTCTTGATCGCGTGACATAGTTTTAATATTCCTACAGATTCTGCCCCACTCTTTATCATCCAGTGTAATGTAATACTCCGATCCCTTTCCCATGTCTTTTTGAGCGTTGGATTGTCTATCAGCTACAGGCCATGCAATATTAATGAGACGCCCGCGAATAAACCCCACCTGATCAGGATGAATTAGAGAAGTAATAACCTTATTTAATCTATCTATTTTAACATCTAACTGCATTAGGGAAATGGGCTGGTAATTCTTAGTCTTCTGGGTCTTTACCTTTTTTAGAAACTAATGTTATCAAAGCCTGCCTACATGTTGGTGGCAGTGTGCCCTTCTCCAGTGGCTCTCTAATACCTCTAACAGAAGTGGAGCCAGTTCAGTTGCAAAAAAAAATTAAAATGTTTCCATTAAATTTCCTCCTATTGTCAAATCCGCATCAAGTTCTCCTTGCTCTTCTGTCAGTTTGGGAAGCCTTAGTGGCTCTATGAAGGAACACATATCTTCATCAGTATAGGTAGATAATGACCTATATAGAGCAGTATAACATCTTTAAACATCTTGTTAATATCTCCAGTTGCTGTAAAAACATCTCCAGAATTGGATCTAACTGCAGAAACCGTGGAGGCTGATTCCCTCTGTTTTATGTATCTAGCGAGCAATTTTTTGTCTTGCCCTGAATAAATTGAATTCGACCTGAGAATATTATTATATTGGTATTTTAATTAGTAAGTTTTCTCAGGCCATCCTGTGACATTCTTCGTTTAATCTCCGTTTCAGAATGTTTGATTTTACTTTCTAGTTCTAAAATTGCTTTAGCACTATTCCTCTGACGAAATGAAGCATGTTGTCTCCCATGCCACCCCTGAAGCTGACACTGAGGAACAATTGATCGCCAAGTAATCTTTTACCTCACACGTAAGCCATTCTATATTTTCTGGCTCCTGTAAAAAGGAGGAGTTAAGGCGCCACCTATAAGAGCACCTTCTCTCACTTTGAGGCAGCAGGTCTAGGCACACCCACGCATGGTCAGAGATTACGATATTTCCTGTCACACAACCTATAGCAGAGGGAGCCAGTGATTTGGACATAAAGTCAATCGTAGAAATGTATAGTCTCTCCCAGCTAGGTTTAAAATTCTCCAGGCTGTCATACACGCGGAGCGCAACTTCACGAGGAGGAGGGGCTGGAGGCCACTGGTCTTTGTGCGCTGTAAAAAAAATACATTGTTGATTTAGGAAAAAAAATGTAATTCGGATGTTATCTACTTGGGCGGGTCTCAGTCTACCTGGGTATCCTAACCTAGGTATGGGAAACACTGCTCTTCCAGAATTATCCTTAGTTTGTTTAACACATTTAATTTGCAGGTGCTTGGTAATCAGTGTAATGACCCTTCTACTCATGCTAGACCCCACACTATGAAACACATACCTAACCCATCCTCCATGCAATTTTTCAGATTCCACAATCAACATGTTCTAGCAAAAATATCATTTTTTTTTTTTTTTTTCAGTCATCTTCTGAGCACACAACAAATACAAAGTGGTGATGACTAAACGCAACTAAATCCCAAATACTCCCAGAACAGTCCATGTGCACCTGAACAGTGCACAGTTTAACTCCCTTAAAGTTTGTCTTTTCGGTCCGTAATCCGTTGAACACTTCACACGCTCCGTCTCCAGTGCACTGCTACCGAGAGAAGAAGGAAAAAAGTAAAACCAGAGTAATACAAAAGGAAATGTATCCAAGTAGGATCCCAGCCGGTGTCTCACATTAGCACCAGTCCGTGCAATAAGAGAGCCGTCAAATCACTCCATATTTTCTATGAATGCAATTGCCTTTCGGGGGCATTGAAATGTCTTAACTCCAGCCTTGGCTCCTATTTTAAGTTTGGCAGGATACAGGATTTGGAATCTCACCTCTTTTTCACCTCGCTTTTTCTTACGTTCCTTGAATCGGTCACGCTTTATCTGTGTCGCTCTGGAGAAGTCTGGAATAAGCATAATGTTGTAATTCTGTCAGGATAGCTTGCCCTTGCCTAGCCAGCCGGCGGTTCTGTGTGCACGCATGACCGCGATACAGTGTCTGGTTTGTAATTTGGTCATTAATTAAATTACATTTTATTTTATAGTATCAAATCATAACAAGTTATCTCAAGACACTTTACAGATAGAGTAGGTCTAGACCACACTCTATAATATAGAAGGACCCAACAATTGTAGTAATTCCCCCAAGAGCAAGCGTTTAGTGCCTTTTAGGAAGAAACCTGGGCCAGACCCAGGCTCTTGGTAGGCGGTGTCTGGCGGTGCCAGTTGGGGGTGTGATGAACAGTGGCACTAACAGTCACAATAAAGATAATGGAACAGTGACTAGAAATAGTAGTCGTAGCAGTTCGTGGCATAGCAGGGCACTGCAGGGCGTTACAGGACGTAGCAGGACACCGCAGAGCACAGCAGGGTGCAGCAGGGTGTAACAGGGCATAGCAGGGCGTGCAGCAGGACCACGGCGACAGCTCCAAACATGATTTGGGTGCCACCTGAATCCAAGGAAACCAAGCAGGGCGAAAAAAACAAACAAAAAAAACATAGGGACTTCGGGGAATAAGCTCTCCAGAGCTAGGTTAGTAACAAGCATTTGTGGGACATGGATGCACACAAATGGAAAGAGAGAGCAGAGAGGAGCTCAGTGTGTCAAAGGAAGGAAGGAAGGAAGGAAGGATAAACAACTGAGTATGTTGCGTTTGACGTCATCAGTGATTGAGTGGACACTCAGGGCGGACACTCAGGGCGAACTCTCTGGACGGCCAGCGGTGCTCCATGGAACATCACAGACAGGGAGCGCAACGTTTAGGGAGCAGCGACTGTAGTGCAACTAGAGAGTAGGGGGTGTCTGGAAATGATAGTGTACATGTCTCTGTTATCTTCAGATGGAAGTGGATGAGGACGAGGAGGAGGAAGAGCCGCTTCATTTTTCTGGCCATGACTTGACGAAGATCCGAGATGCTGTGGTTCTCCTGGTCCAAAGCCTTCTCAGACTCCTGCAGACATTTTCACTCAAAGACCGACCACAGAGTGCCAGCAACTGCACACGGGTAACTAATGATGCCATCATCACACCCACTCCATACCACATCAGTGTCTTAATGTGTGGGCAGTTAACCTGTTGCTTTTTTCCCCTGCAGATCTTTAGTAAGCTGCTTTACTTCGAGCCGGTCATTGGAGAGATAACCTTTGCTGCTCGAAAGTGAGTTTTCTTCCTTCTCTCTTTGTCTTGTTAAAGAATGGATCCAGGATTTGGAAGAGTGGACAGTTGTGTTTAGGGTGTCACGATTTCAAATCCCCCCCACCAGTATTTATTTTTTCTCTCTCCACACCCACTACTTGCGCAGGTCTGAAGGGAGAAAACACAGAGTAGCTTGCTGGCTGGTAGCATGTAGCTACAGACACAGGGTATCGTTAGCTTACTAGGGGTCGACCAATACTGTTTTTTTCAAGGCTGATACCGATTATTAGTAGTTCATGAAACCGATAACCAGTATTTGGAACCAATATGCATTTACAGCAAAAATGAAGAACTTAAAGTCAATTATGATTTTGGAATGTTACAAACTCCAACACAGGGCTTTAAACAATTATCTATCTAATAGAGCGAGATGTATCTGTATGTAACCTGCACGCCACATGCAGAACCCTTTACAACAGTGGGGGGGGGGGGCATACATACATTACATATACATACATTTACAGCATACATACCATGGATGTATTAATAGAACACATGGTGAATTACAACCATTAGCGTTACCATTATCCATTATTATGGCTACAGGACCTCGGGATAACAGTCATATGAGCACGCGCAGTGCAGTCTGCTCGCGTCCATTATGCACGTTCATCATGCCTAGTTTAATAACTCTGGATTCGGCTACTAGTAAATGTTAAAAACCCTTAAGTGTTCGGGCTGGTAAGTTGATGTACCCCCAAAAAAATGATCCGCTGAAATATAGAAGTGTCTTTCGCCATGCAAAGTCTATGGGAAAAGTCTTTCTGCGCCATTGGGTGCAATTCCACCCTTATCCGCTAAGCCCATGGTGGCTTTAAGACATGGCGCTCTTCCTGGGGGCTTGGGGTTACCGCCGTGACTCTTTTCCTGCTTCCAACGTTAGCTACATGATTGCTATATACAGTGAGGAAATTAAGTATTTGAACACCCTGCTATTTTGCAAGTTCTCCCACTTAGAAATCATGGAGGGGTCTGAAATTGTCATCGTAGGTGCATGTCCACTGTGAGAGACATAATCTAAAAAAAAAAATCCAGAAATCACAATGTATGATTTTTTAACTATTTATTTGTATGATACAGCTGCAAATAAGTATTTGAACACCTGAGAAAATCAATGTTAATATTTGGTACAGTAGCCTTTGTTTGCAATTACAGAGGTCAAACGTTTCCTGTAGTTTTTCACCAGGTTTGCACACACTGCAGGAGGGATTTTGGCCCACTCCTCCACACAGATCTTCTCTAGATCAGTCAGGTTTCTGGGCTGTCGCTGAGAAACACGGAGTTTGAGCTCCCTCCAAAGATTCTCTATTGGGTTTAGGTCTGGAGACTGGCTAGGCCACGCCAGAACCTTGATATGCTTCTTACAGAGCCACTCCTTGGTTATCCTGGCTGTGTGCTTCGGGTCATTGTCATGTTGGAAGACCCAGCCTCGACCCATCTTCAATGCTCTAACTGAGGGAAGGAGGTTGTTCTCCAAAATCTCGCATACATGGCCCCGGTCATCCTCTCCTTAATACAGTGCAGTCGCCCTGTCCCATGTGCAGAAAAACACCCCCAAAGCATGATGCTACCACCCCCATGCTTCACAGTAGAGATGGTATTCTTGGGATGGTACTCATCATTCTTCTTCCTCCAAACACGGTTAGTGGAATAATGACCAAAAAGTTCTATTTTGGTCTCATCTGACCACATGACTTTCTCCCATGACTCCTCTGGATCATCCAAATGGTCATTGGCAAACTTAAGACGGGCCTTGACATGTGCTGGTTTAAGCAGGGGAACCTTCCGTGCCATGCATGATTTCAAACCATGACGTCTTAGTGTATTACCAACAGTAACCTTGGAAACGGTGGTCCCAGCTCTTTTCAGGTCATTGACCAGCTCCTCCCGTGTAGTTCTGGGCTGATTTCTCACCTTTCTTAGGATCATTGAGACCCCACGAGGTGAGATCTTGCATGGAGCCCCAGTCCGAGGGAGATTGACAGTCATGTTTAGCTTCTTCCATTTTCTTATGATTGCTCCAACAGTGGACCTTTCTTCACCAAGCTGCTTGGCAGTTTCCCCGTAGCCCTTTCCAGCCTTGTGGAGGTGTACAATTTTGTCTCTAGTGTCTTTGGACAGCTCTTTGGTCTTGGCCATGTTAGTAGTTGGATTCTTACTGATTGTATAGGGTGGACAGGTGTCTTTATGCAGCTAACAACCTCAAACAGGGGCATCTAATTTAGGATAATAAATGGAGTGGAGGTGGACATTTTAAAGGCAGACTAACAGGTCTTTGAGGGTCAGAATTCTAGCTGATAGACCGGTGTTCAAATACTTATTTGCAGCTGTATCATACAAATAAATAGTTAAAAAATCATACATTGTGATTTCTGGATTTTTTTTTTTAGATTATGTCTCTCACAGTGGACATGCACCTACGATGATAATTTCAGACCCCTCCATGATTTCTAAGTGGGAGAACTTGCAAAATAGCAGGGTGTTCAAATACTTATTTTCCTCACTGTATAACCCAGGCACTATATAGCATTAACTTGCTGTGAGCTGTAGCCTACATTCACTTGTAAACGGAGGCAGAACATACGTAATCTCAGAGATTACTCCTTCACAGCGCCGTGCAATGTGAGAAAATCTCAGAGCTGAACCGGGCAGACACAGCACTTTTCATCAGACTCACTCTGGCTTGGGTTTATTAAGTCTACTGCTAACTTGCAACACTAACAACATTACCTCCGCCAAAATACCCCCGCAAATCAAATCCATACTTCGCTGTTAACCATCAAGCCACTAAACCTGTAACTAAACCTAAACCACAAACCTAAACCTCTCTCTGCACACACACACACACACACAAACAAACAAACAAACAAACAAACAAACAAACAGTCTGGTTGTGGTGGTTGATTAACACAGATAGGTGCTGATTAGCTCTCATAACGGGTCGGGTGGGTAGCACACTTCCATGACGCTAATGTCTGATTACTCCACATTTTCATTGTGATATTTTGTGATTACATTCTGAATCTGCAACGTTCTCTGTCAGGTAAATATAGAAGCACAATGTCTTCCTCTGATGTGGACGTAGCCTACACTGTAAGTCAGTAGTAGGCTATACAGTGGAGTTGCATATTAAGTGGTCTGGGGTCCTTCTGTAAGTAATTTTTGGGTACAATTTTTGGTATTGAAGAATTCTACAAGCAGCAATACCACAGGCCAAGCAAATGTGCCCGTTCCAAACAACGGGCACTGTACTAGTTTAATAAATTTGAAACTTTCACCATAAAACACCTTTATAAAAATGAATAAATAAAAAAAATAGCTTCCTGAATTTTTACAAAGTAAACCAAGTAAACATAAATAATCAAGACTGCTGTCCCTGGTGTTGTTTGATAGAAATACTACTATACTGCACTTTGTCGTCTTTTCTTTGAGAGAGAGAGAGAGAGTGAGAAATTAAAGTTGGGGTGTAATCATTATGTTAACTCGCAACTACATGTGAGAGGACGTAAACTTGTTATTCAAAAATACTACTACTTATTTCTATTAAACTAGATGAGTATTTACAACAGCAAAAAAGGTGATTTTCTCTGAGAACTGTAACCTTCTACAGTCCATGTAGACCTGCCCCTTCAGGTTTTTTCTCTAGTCATTTGGCTATAGGCCTAATGAACCAGCAAATGGATTTATGGACGTTTATTAAGGCGTTCAAATTAGCGGTGAGACTCAACATTATTGTTGGCTAAGGTTGCATATAACGTAAAAAATATGGATGAGCAATGTTCCATTTGCAGGGTGGACCATGCATGCTTAAAGTCCATTTTTCACCTGAACCAATGTTATTTAGATTAAACATTTAACTGTCGCTCCACATTCATTAAGTCCTTTAATGCTAATGGTCTAGTAATGTTAGTTACTGTAACACTGTAAGCTTATGCTATCACCACAGTAAAAGTTCATTATTCAGGCTTTTTAAGTGATATATAACTGGGCAGACTTAGACATAGTAGTCAATATCCATGACCTCCCACTTTTGGGATTGCTCCGTTGCTGCCATAAATCTCGCTGTATGTCCTTCTTTTCGGTCTGATGTCCATTACCTAACGCTTTCTTTGTGTTGGTGTTCTAAACTCCGGTGGATTTCTGAGGACTATGGTTAACTACTCCTCAGATCTCTGCAGGGTAAATCCAGACAGCTAGCTAGACTATCTGTCCAATCTGAGTTTTCTGTTGCACGACTAAAATGCTGTGTGGACTAACCAGACTAGCCAGACCCTCCTTTGCAGCGCTGTGGAGGAAGGTCTGGCAATGCGAGACTATAGAAATAGTTCACAGGATCGGGGTGTTTTTGCAACTTCAGTGTGGAAGATTATAATGTGTTTAACTTTCGAAAATCCTGCAGCCTTCCTTTCAAGCTTAGCGCGACCACCTCCACTCGTAGCCTCTGAGAGGCTTGTGATCCAGGCTGCTGCATGTCAGCCTGTTGTCCTTTCTTAGCGGTGACGTGAAATAAATCACTCGAGCTGCTCGAGAATTGAATTGTGAAACCCCTGGTTGTGTTATTTTTGCAGAGATATTACTAAGCTGAGGAGTGTTCCTGAGATGTCTTTCTATGGCTTACAGCTGCTTTGCTCGCCAACACACGGAGACCAGAAAGACGTAAGATCCAATAATCATGGTCCATAGTATGCAAACTCATCTGATCTCACTAAAAGGTAGCGGAGTTGATTCTTGATATTTTTCCCTGATGTTTTATTGTCAAATACTGGAGTTTTAACTCCTCTGGTCTGTAAAAGTATTCAAAAGGATCTCATAAGACGGGTTCAGAAGAAAAATATTAGTTTTTGTTTTAATGCCAAAGTGGGGATATTTCTAATCCTAACTGGTGTTTCTGTTGTCCAGTCTCTGCGAAGGGTTTTCCACCAGCTTCTCTACGTGATCCTGATGATGAATAAAGGCAAACGAGGGAAGCCCTCCCTCCTCGTACCCAGCCAAGCCATCCTTTCCACCCGTGACCTGGCCATCCATTTTGTTTGGTGAACAGCTGTTTTGATCAACTGTAGAATTACTCGTGTATATCTTAATGTGGTGCATAGCAATTTTGCTGAGATTTGAACCAAGTGAAGACGTTGAAAATTTTAGTTAATTCAATTGAACTGGCCAGTTTTGATTATTGTCTCTCCCCCCCACTTCACATCAGGATCTCTTGTTGATTATTTGGATATATTTCTAGCCATTTAACTGTAGACAATGTTGCAAACAATATAAGACTTTGTATGTGATTTGTGATTGCAGTCATCTTGTGGATGAGCTGAAAGAGCTTGCGCTGCCTTTCCTGCATATCCTCCTGCAGCATATCTGCTTCCAGGTAAATCCTCCTGCAAACACTCAGCAGTGATGCACTTCCTGTTTGTGTAAAGTTCAGAGAGTCTGTGTCAACTGTTCATCTCTTAAAGATACGGAAAGCAGTCCCATCGATGGCTATTTACCGATGTTTTTGCAGTTTACAGTTTGATGTTTGCATGTTTTCCACTATGCTGATGCATAGGGTTGGGCATCGAGAACCAATTCCTACTTGGAATCGTTTCAAAAGTTACGATTCCATCGGAATCGTTTCTTTATTGGAATCGTTTAGAGGATTTGGTTTCAAATCCGATCATCACTTCCCAATTTAATATGCACAAGTTTTGGTTTCCGAAGCGGCCAGGCTCTTATTGTGTTGCAGCCTTGGAGCACAGTAAGCAGCGCTCTAGTGGGGCTTTATTTTACGTTGAAAAAGCGGTAAAACTGCAAACCACCATTGAATCAAAATAAAACTTTCCTCTTATTTGTGAAAATGAGCATGTGACCCGTTTCAACTCCACCCCTCAAAGAATCGGAATCGAGAATCGATAAGAACCGGAATCGAAAGGAAGAATCGGAATTGGAATCAGAATCGCTGAAATCCAAACAATGCCCAACCCTACTGATGCATCAGTATAGCTTATAGTGTTTCTGCTGTGGATGTGTAGATGGTGGAGAAGAGTGAGTTTCGAAGCCATGGAGCCCAGGCTGTGGGTATGCTGACGTCTCAGATGGCAAGTACAGACTACGCCTGCTTCATCAAGTGGCTGTTTAACTACTCCAGACACTCAAAGGTAACTAGTCCCAATTGTCACCTCACTACGCTACATGTTGATATAGTCTGTATTTGATATTTTTGTCATGGTTCACACTTCACACCCCAATATATGATGATTGCAGGTTTTTGTATATAATGCAAACATGAAAATTAAATACAACACTGATTTTGAACCAAACTGTTTTAAGATGCACTGCACAATATTGACGAAGCCTATCAAAAAGTACCATCAAGGGCGCACAATATTTACGGGTTTCAATGTATATGAGCACAGTTCGTCTGATTTGCACAGTGTGCCTGGGTTTCCATTGTCTGGTCACTGACTGGAAAAAAAATGATGAGGACGGAAAATTCTAATTGTCAGAATGACCGGTGGAAATAATTCCCTCTGCACAATTTGAATTGTGTTAAAATAAGGTACAGTGATTTTCATATCGTTTGTTCTATTAAAACAATGAACAATCATATTTTTTCATTTAGAAATGCCTTTAGCTGTAACGTATGCGATAAAGGAAAAACTACATGTCGCGTTCTCGCTCTGATTGAATGCAGAAGACTAGCGTAGATTTACAACAAATGGCGACAGGCAAGCGGAAAAGTCAAAGCTAGGGATGCACTGAAATGAAAATTCTTGGCCGAAACCGAAAACCGAAAAAGAGGGAACCAAGACCGAAAACCGAAACACCGAAAGAAATTATTTAATTATAGTAATTATTAGTACCATTGCATTTATGGCTATGACTGTGTACTAACTTTACTAAAATCAAGGCATTGCAATTGTATAAATTAATATTAAAGTTTCAAAGAATAAATCAATTACAAATTATGCAAATATTTATTTAGCACATTGCAACAATGCACAGTATAAAATAAAATTCAAACTTAAATGTTTAACTTGACCCCACTCATGTGTACATTAAATAATAATGTACAGGCCTACTGGCCTGCAGAAAGGTTTTAAAATTAAATGTTCCATCATAAAAAAAAAAAAAAAGTGCATTTAGGTCAAGTGCATTTTACATTTTTCTCTGTACTACTACAAGAAAGTGCATTCAGAACAAGTGCAACTGCTTAAAGATACAACAATCTTTTCTCTGTAGGCCTTCAACATAATAGTGCATCAAAACAAAGACTGCCATAGCCCATATGTTAACTGTAGAACTTTAACAACAACAAATGCACCAATAATTGCTCAATTGCAGATGTGCAAAGTGGATAATAAATATTTAAACACTAGACAAGCCCATTCTACTTCTTGAGGTAAAGTGGCAGTTTTTTCTTGATGAAGAGTAGCTTCTCTGCTTTAACACAGTGAAGTGATAATGTGCTGCTGCACTGAACAGTCTCTCGCTGTCAGTGCTTGTGCACGGAGCAGACAAGTACTTGCGTGCCATCTTTGCCAGGTCAGTGACTGCGGCCGTGATTACTTCTCCAGTAAGCAAGAGGGTTATCACTTCTGGGGATGGGGACTTCAGACAGATAACCATCTAGCTGTTGAGCGATTGAGCTGGTCATCTGCCTGACATTTGAGAAAGATTTAAGAGAGTGTATTTAAATAGGGCCAGTGCATAAATAAACATTTTTATCAAATTAAAAAAATATCTAGCAGAAATATGGCTACAATCTGATAGTCACATACAGTATATAGTAGCCCAAGAACAGAATAGCTTACCTATTATTATTATTATTATTATTATTATTATTATTATTATTATTATTATTATTATTATTTGAGGCACTTTCTTGCAGGATTTCACTGAACATATCAGACAATGAGGGTGCATGCCCCTCATCTGGTGCAGAGAGACGAGTCTTTTTTTCTGCGCTCTGATCTCCTTGTCCTGCGCTGGGCGCTGGGCGCTGCTCCGTGCGCTGCTCCGTGCGCTGCTCCGTCTCCACGCGGGTTCTCCGCATCCATCGCGGCCTGGATCATTTCTCGTGCGCGCTGCTTTATTTCCGCATCCAAGTAATGGTCTTTATAACGCGGATCAAGTACAGTCGCGATGAAGTGCAGAGGATCTGAATAGATCTCACTGAAACGTGTGCTGACAGACTCTAAGAGCGTACTTTTCATTGTTTTCACTCCGTGGTCCGTCTCAACCTCTTTGCTTAGGAGACGCTTTAGTGCTGTGATTAAAGGAATAACGTCCGCTACAGATGCATCAGAGGAGCTGATCTCTTTAGTTAGCTGCTCAAAGGGGGCAAGAAGAGAGATAATGTTCTCTATTAAGACCCACTGGTGTGAAGTGAATGTCGCGGGGAGTTCGTGGTCTGCGCTATATGCAGCCAAGACTCGCTTTTGCGCAAAGAGGCTTTGCAACATGTAAAAAGTGCTGTTCCACCGCATACTCACGTCTTGCTGGAACCGTTTTATTGGTGTTCCAAACTGATCTTCCATAGACTGCAAGTGGGAATAGGCCAGCTGAGAATGTTTAAAGTGGCCAACAATTTGTCTGCCTATAGCCAGTATGTCTTTTACGCTGCGTTGAGACAACACTCCCTCATTCACAGCCAGATGTAGTGTGTGGGCCATGCATCGTATTCCCTTCAGCTGGCTGTCTTCTATCGCTTTTGTCATATGTCTTGCATTGTCACTGACAATGACATGCACTTTAGATTGGTCGATATGCCAGGTGTCGAACATATTGGCAAATGCATCAGAAATGGCTGCTGCTGTATGTGACCCTCGAAACTCTTGTGAATGGAGTAGAATCTTTTGCAGCTGGAAATCAGCGTCGATCCATTGTGCGGTTAGACTGAGCATACTGGTAATGCTGATGTCTGAGCTCCATATGTCTGTCGTGAAACTGATTGCTGAAATATCTGCAGCTATATGCTCATGGACGTGAGTTGCAACGACATTAAACAGCTCAGGTAAACACACCTCTGAGAAATGTCATCTGCTCGGCATGACAAAACGGTGCTCAATGTGCTCGATCAGCCTACGAAATCCCACATCTTCTACGACAGAGAATGGCTGATCATCTAAGGCAATGAATTCCATAATCTTTTGTGTAATGCCCTTTGCCTTGACACCATCACTGGGAAACTTCCTTGCCTTTTCAAAAACATCCGCCACAGACGGAGTGGGCGTGCTCGGAGGCGTTTTCCTTTTCTGTGCCGCGTTCCTCTCATATTCAACGTAGCGATCGGAATGTTTGAATTTAAGATGATAAATTAAACCCGACGTGGGGAAAGTCTTTGCAGATGCACCCCCTCTTGAAATTTCGGCATTACATGATTTGCAAATCGCTGTCCGTGGGTCTTTGACAGATACACTGAAATACATCCACACCGCAGACATGTTGCTTCAGACAAGCACGTGCAGGTCGCGGTTTCTGTTTGCGTCATCACAACATTTCGGCCGTATTGTTTCGGTGTTAAAAGTATTTCGGCCAAAAATGCCCTTTTGGGCCATTTTCGGCCGAACATTTTCGGTGGCCGAATATTCGGTGCATCCCTAGTCAAATCCCAAGCCCTGGCGAAAAAGGGAAATATTGTGAATTACTTCATAACGCCAAGCAGCAGTCGGTGTCATGCCGAGTTACTTATCCCCACCAGGATTTGTATCCCCTGGCCGCGGGAGCATGCGTGCACTCAGAAAAGCGGAGTTTAACTGCTGCACTTCGAATTCACTTCTTAAATGGAACAAATAGCGATGCGGAAGTGTATGGATCGACAGGGTTTTCCATAGTAAGGGACTCATTTATCTACAGAAATATGTTTATTTGTTACATTAAGGCGACGTGTGAATTGTTCGTGTCATTTAGTATTGTGGATTAATCGACAGTGTTTTCCAAGTTCCATATTGCCATGCACCTTAGCTACATATAGGCCTACTGATAGGCCTGTCTATGTGACTCGACATCACATGCACGTTACCTCCTGGCTACCTCCATTCTGTCCATTCTCTGTGGGTGTGGTCTGACAAGGATACCCTGTCTTTGCTAACCCGTCCCTCCCCTAACATGCAAAAGGTCTATCCTGGAAAACACAGAAAACAACACACATGATTGCAGGATAGACCCTTTGCATGTTAGGGGAGGGGGATACACAAAATATCAGGTGAAATAACGGCCTGATATTTTGTGTATCCCCTTTGTTATCATATCATAGGAACATACATTCAGATGTAAGCAGCTAGCTACTTAATAGTTTGTTTCTGATGTTTATGTCCGTACAATATTTTAAGGACTGTCGATTTGTGCATCCTGTCCAGATGCTCTCCAGCTAACGAGGGGGTTATGGCTAGAGTTTGATGTCACAGGTGCTATTGTAGTAGCCAAAGCTGAATAGAGTGGGCAGTAATAACACATCCACGCAATCACAATCACCACACATACGGCCTCTAGTTTTAATATGGACCATAACCATATTAAAGCTAGAGGCCTGAAACTCCTTTTGACTAGATTATTATTGCTTTAAACAACAATCTAATATGCCTACTCAATAAGTAAGCCAATAAAAGACAGGAAAATACATATTAAAGCAGGAGGCCACTGTGGAGAAACAGAAAAGGTAAAACTGCGTGAAAATGAACAAGCAATGCTGCTTTTCTACCTCAGTGCAGCCTTAAAGTACATATAGACAAACAAAATTTGACTGTTAATGCCAATTAAAGGGCTGCAAATACCCCCCATTGAATATAAGCTATCAGTAGCTCACGCATAAAAAAATAGGGGACACTGCAGATCTCTAGATCAGCTGCAGCTGAGCCGTGCTGCTCGCACAGGTTAAAATGGGCGCTGCAATGAAATGCACAAGTGCTGCTCAGGTAGGCGGTGCAGCTCAAGTCTAAATTTCGGTGTTTGGTGTTTTAAGCCCCCAAAGTCGCCTTCCAGGCAGCGCTGTCTGGAAGGCACTAGGGGCTATGGTTGGGTTAGGTGCCTTGAAGTCGACGTTGTTGGCTTAAAACACCATCAAGCCTATATTTCAGTCAGGCTTCATTACATCCTGTCAGTGGTATCTGTGTGTGTGTGTGTGTGTGTGTGTGTGTGTGTGTGTGATCTGTTTTGCTGCCTTACGTAGATGGTGTGCCGGCTGTTTTCCGTGGATGTGGTGATGGTTTTGCTGGAGCAGCCAGAGAGGAGGCTGGAAGAGTGTCAGGACCCAGAGCTCACCTGCTTCCTGCCACACAAGTTCTTGATCCAGAGCCTGCTGTTTGCTCGGCGGATGGACGACTCGCCCACTGTCCAAGGCCACGCCCTTGCCTGCCTGGCCCAGTGTCTGGAGCTGCCTTCTTTCAATGTCACGCGGGCTGTCCACAACCTCTTCTCTGCTAGTGAGAAAATGCACACAATGGAATTGTAAAAAACATCTGTATTTGAAAATAGACGTTTTTCCTGTAAAGCTAGTGTCAATATGATGAATTTGGGCTAATTTTGCATCTGAAACCAGGAGCACTTTCAATAGACCACTTTGTAGAGCCGTAGAATAAAAATACATAACTCTTTGAATTATTAGAGAATGTAAGGGGGAGTTTGTACATGTTTAGAGCTGCTGTGTTTGTATCTTAAACTGTTTTTGTGGTCACATTTCCACTAAAGTAACTTGTCTACTTTCTCTGTTTAGCTGGAACCCAGACCGTATTGGAAGGTGAAATTACAGAAGGTACACTCTTGTTTCTTTATTACAGAGTTTACTGTTTGACAGTACAGTACACACTCAGGCACGTTTAGCGAGTAGGGCTAGGTATCGCTTAAAAAAACTGCAATACCAGTACCAATACTAGTACCCTTAAAGTGATATTAATATTATACCATATAATATGTTACCATTCCATATGAATGTCTTTGTTATCATGTCAAACCATTTAAAATATGACAGGGAAACCACCAGAGGAAGAGATTGGACAAGGTAATTCAGCTTGGAAACATAAACCATGTAACATTGACCTTTTCTGCTATTGAGAGGTTGAGAGTTTTTATTAAAGAATGGATCCAAATTAACTTTAACTAGGTCTTTTAACTGGGGAGGGAATAAGATACCCAGATAAACAATACCTTGCTTTGACCAGTTCAGTTGCAAAACTCTTAGAAAATTCTGCTGTGAAGCCATCGGGCCCTGGGGCTTTACCCACAGGCAGGGCCCCCATTTAAGTACCTTTTTTTGTTTATGTAGTGCATTTTGATAGCCAGGCCTGGTTCACTTTTGTGCATGTTGTTTGAAGTGTTGGTGTTTTATAGATATGACTGTATGTTTCAGGAAGTTCCCAGCAGAGTCAGAAAACCTACCGCAGTCTGCCGTTCAGGACTGTGGAGATAAGCGCCGCTGACGGCTCCGACTGTGACGGTGAGACAAACCAACCTCAGCTACCATTCAAATGAATTTAATGACATGCATTGGGTATTGGGCGGCATTTTGTAAAAACATGGGCACAAATTGTTTACAAGCTTGTGTAGGTATTTATACCCTCAAAGTCTGACAAGAGATGTGTTATTATACATTTTTGATGCAGCTAAAGAGAACCTGGCTCTTCTCCTGAGGCGTGTAAAAGACGTGAAGACTAACGTGAGAAAATCGGCATTGCAGGTATTGGAAACTGAGCTTCACCAGACAGCTTCATGTTTCAAATCCAAATAATAATGAGTACAATAACTGATATGTCACCAGTATATGAGCTTTCTGTGCAGTATACAAAGCGATGCACAGATGATCCTTTAACCTCTGTGCTCTGCCGTCCCTCCACAGGCCCTTGTGGGTCTCCTGAAACACAACGTAATCCCCATGAGCTGGGAGAACCTGGCTACGTTGTCAGAGCGCTGCAGAGACCCAGCTGTTTCTGTGAAGAAGAAGGCCCTGCAGTGTTTAGGAGAGCTGCTTACTGTAAGTCTCAACCAGCAGCTCTGAGAGACAGTACAACATTTTGCATACTGATTACTTTTCCCAACAATCTAGTGACGAAAGAAAAAGAGAGAAGAAAATGTGTTACACAATTTCCAGTACACAAAAAAATGTTTTTGATATTTTCTCTGACCACCAGGCTAAACCAGAGTGCAGTGTGGTGCAGAAGGCATGGCTGCAGGGCGTGGTGCCAGCTGTGGTAGACTCTGAAAACTCAGTGCAGGACAAGGCCCTGGAGGCTCTGGACCAAGTGCTGCTAAGCCAGGTCAAACCGTACGCCAGTCGCTACCTGGATGCCAGTCAGAGGCTGACCTGGGACCTGCTAGGCCTGCTCTGTCATGATTGCCAGCACCTCGGGTGGGGAAAAGTACATTCAGTCCAGTTTGTGTTTCATACAAAACAAGAACACGTCATACAGCAGAAATTATGTGAAGTACAAACTACTTGTATTTTTGTATTTAGATTGAAACTAGTCAGAACACAATGAATACTGAATATTAGCACAAAATATTAGGTATTAGCAGTCATTTCAATCATTATTTCTCCTTTACTGACCTTCAAATAGTGTCATTGCTGGGGAAATGATCACATCCCCACTGCTGTTGCTAATATTGTTTTTTTGTCTCTATGTCTGCAGCCGATATTTCAGCAGGGCCTTCACCATCTGGTCCAAACAGAACAAGTTCACACAGACGTTCATCACTAACCTGATCTCACACACTGAGGCTGACCACGCCGCCGGGGCCTGGCTGCTGCTCTCCAAGGTTGTTGCTTCGTCCCCCAGACTGCCCTACGGGAAGATCCTGGATGCCTGGGACAGCATGGTCAGGTGAGAGAGGGACACCCAGTATTTATTGACATTTACAATTCAGGTCACGTTTGATCTTCAGCTAAGAATGTCAGTGTTACCTAGATGGTTTTTGTTTATTTAATTTTGCTCTTAGTTCAAAGGACGTAAATGTGACAACCTGCTGTCACATCCTGTGTGTGATGGGAGACATCGCCGCACATTTGAACGAAGATACCAAGGACAGGATAGTTAGTAAGTAAATGAAGTGTGGGATGATGGGAGAAATTTTCAGGATGAGTCTGGAATTGTCATAATCTCTCTGTCTCTGTCTCTCAAATTGAAATTTCAAATTCAAAGGCTTTATTGCCATGAAAGTTTCAAGCCCATTTCAACCAGTCCCTCACATTATACTCACAGCTGTGCATCGCGGCATTTCACTGCTGTTGCAGAATGAAACCCAGATGTATGAAACCACAAATCCGATTAGTTTACTTATTAATCAAAGTTGCCGGAACACAGTTTTGAATCGTCCTGGCCCACTTGCCGGTCTTTAACCCCTGGTTATTACCTGAAAAACCTCTTGTTATACAGTAAGGCTGGACTCGAATATTTGACTATTTGGGTATTCGTTCGTTGGATTGGTTGTTGAGTATGTGTTTTTCTTTTTTAAGAAGAAAAAAGAGAATGCAGGCTGAAATTCACCATGGTGTTTTGTCGTAATTATTCCGCTAACTAAATGTCTAGACACTAATTCACACGCTAATTCATGCAGTGCTATGTCGTCCATCTCAGCCAAGAACGGAACAATGTTGAGTTACACGCGAGCAGTGTGATGTGTGTAGATGTCTGTATGGTTATACTGTAGCTGCTTTGTGTTTATTTCAGGCAATTTGATAAAGGTATAGATAGTAAGGCCGTGCATAATGCCAAGGCTCTAGTCGGTGCTGCACATGCAATGAATGAAATGCGGAGGAGGAGAAAAGAGCATCTGTCTCCACAAAATCATGACCGTACCTTTTTTTTAATGAAGGTCTGAGATGGCGGGAGGGATAATTTTCTAAAATCAATGATCATGTCCTTGTTCTTTGTGGCGTTTAATCTGAGAAAGGCCTCATCACACCATTGGACAAACTCATCTACCACTGGCCCATGCTCAGATTCATCTTTACGGAGCAGGCTGATGATGACCGTGTCATCAGCGGACTTCAGGATGTCCCTGTCCCCGTGCTGACTTCTACAGTCATTGGTGTAAAGAATGTACAGCAACGGGGACGGGAACCAGCCCTGAGGAGCGCTGTTCTGACAGAGAGCCATCCACCCTAATGGTAGTATAAAGAGCATCGTGCAGGAGATCCCAGTGGATGACTGGGTCAAACAGACTGTCCCTCCCATGATAAACCTATTTTTACATTTAGCTGTCTTATTATTTTCAGTTTGGCTAGGTTTAGGCAACGAAACTGGGTGCAAATAGCATTGTTGACTACTCACACATGGGTGCTAATACCATCTAGGCTACCTTAATCAAACGCCTACTGACTCCTGACATCTATGCTGCAGCAGCAGAATGACTCTTGATACCCTGTGGCACTCTCTGTAACAGCATCTACTGACGGGCAAAATCATAACCTCGGCGGAAGTAAAAAAATAAAAATAAAATGAATGAAAATCAAAAAAGTGGAGCTTTACAAAAATCCACAATGACTTCATTATATGCTGAAGGACAGTGAGTGAGCAAATCATGTTGACATGTTTTTGTCAATACAATTATATCAACATCTTCTTCGTCACAATATCTATCCAGTCAGTCTTTGTTAGAGATTAGGTCTGTAACCATTTTCGTGTTATAGCTCTCTTGCTAGCTGCTAACAGTATCTTAGTAGATTTGTCTCGCCCCAATAAATTAGCTGCAATATTGCCCCAATAGGTTGTAGAAAAGGAAGAGTCTATTCCATTACCAGAAATGTTCTGTATTACCTCCTGCCAATATGATGAACAGCTGGGCAGCTCCAAAATATATGGAAATGAGCTGCCAGCTGTTCTCCACATTTCCTCCAACATTGGCCCCTTCACATCAAACCTGTCTGTACACTTTTTGACTTGGGGTTTATAAAGTATACAATCAAATTCCACCAACAGAATGCTCTCCAAAGACCCAACCTGGTGGAAGTAGACTGTACAGTGCGCATATTCAACCATTCTTCCTCAGAGTTGACAATTCCAGAGTTCTCCTATTTTAATCTAATCTTATTTGTAGAATGTTTGATAATGGATTGAATAGTCGACTACAATGTTGAAACAAGTTTACTTAGTTTTACTACAACTAAGCTGGTATCACATTCCTCCATAGGTGTAATCTAATTAAAATTCAAAAACGAATTTTGATTGAAATGATTCCTAATCCCTAATTAAAATCAATTCTTGATTCAGTACAAAGGCGTACTAATCTCAGCTAATCAGGATCTAGTTTCAAGTTTTCAGTTATTCATTGTCAGATTCTCAACAACTACAAAAACACGGTCTCAGGCTCCCTCCAACAATGCTTATTACAGTTGTATAAAACAGTAAATCCCAAGAAAAAAATGTTTGTTTTATGTTTGTTCATAAAGGTGATGTGGCAAATTGTGGCATGAAAGCAAGAGTGTAAGTGTGTATAAGATTCCCTGGAACTAGTCCATTACTTTAACATGACAAATTCAGTCTGATGTTAGGCAATATCTAGGTTATTATACTAGGAGGCCGTTGCTGTTAATTGGAGCGATATGTTGACACAGCTTCCAT
The DNA here is from genome assembly GCF_008315115.2 of Sander lucioperca. Classification (NCBI taxonomy): domain Eukaryota; kingdom Metazoa; phylum Chordata; class Actinopteri; order Perciformes; family Percidae; genus Sander; species Sander lucioperca. Next base: position 1,717,346 of record NC_050187.1, read on the forward strand.
ATGGGGACGGACAAGCCACGCCACCTAATGTATGTATGTCTATCTGGGCATTGGGTCTATCCACCATTTAAAATAATTTCTTGCTTAAGTTAATATAATTTTTCACCCCCTGTACAGTTGTCATGAAGGGTTATATTAGCTATAATGACAAACCGTTTCTTGTACTAGCTCTAAACATGTTTATTCTGCGGTGAAGATTTTTTAACATAGGCATTGTCTGACGCAATTTCCGGTCTTCTGTATGTAAACAACCATCTGTCTCTCTAGATGATCTGATGTCTTGGTTGAAGACTTTTACTTTGTCTCTGGAGGTGATCTGTGCTGCTGTAGAGACTCTTTGTCAATATGGCCGCAGTGAAAACATCAAAGAGACTCAGGTTGGTGATCTTGCCTTTTCACTTTAAAACTGCTGTTATACGGTAATCAGTGTTAGTGTAGTACACACTACACTAAATATCAAATTTAAATATATAATTAATACATCTCTGTAGTGCAGACTCTGTACTACACACTACACTAAATATTACATTTAAATAATTAATAAATAACCAGCTTTTCAAAATAACAGTTGCAATGTGCAACTTTAAGCTCATTAAACTATTTTCAAAAAAAGTGCTGTAACAGTTTCACTGGCATTGCTCCCATTATCCTCCGTGACACGCTCTCTTCCACTTTTCCCAACAACTCTTCTCCAAAACTGCGCTGAGATAACAGCTCAGCCCACAGCTTCACTCACTCCAGCAGATAGTATGAAATAAAAACAGGACACGTCATTTCACTGGGTGTAACTACGCTAACTAACCGTGTATTGTGAACCGCGTGTAGTGATTAAAAAAACAACAGCTGTGTCTCAAAGACCGGGCAACAGCCGGGACATTGAGAATCCACGCGCGATAGGTGATGGATAGTTCCAGTCACTTCGTCATGTATTCACTTCGTTGAAACAAGAGAAGAAAGCCTCACTGATGTGAAGAACAGGGCAGAGAGTATGCCAACACTCCGGTAAGTCCACTCACCCCGTCTCTGCCCGGGCATGCCCCAGCTGCCGCACATTTCATCACGCGACGGTGAAATGGCGATTGTTCTCAGGACACACACGCGCGATATCAACTGGCTAGTTCTCCTCCAGACAGCGACGGACCACGTCTCTTTTTCTTTCTCTCATTTCGGCCGTGTGGCGCGCGTGCCCGCTCGCGGTGTGAAGCACGTCCGCGCTATTGTCCGAGATGCACTTGACGGCCTTTTGTGCAGCGGACTTTTTTTTTTTTTTTTTTTTTGACGACCTAGTTAAGGCGGTAGGGTTCACCAGCTTAGGCGGCCGCACAAGCTGCAAAGTGCTGCGGGAAACCCTGACGTTTAACATGAAAATCCGACATAACATTGTAGATATGACAGAAAATACAGAAAAGCATAATATGTCCACTTTAAGTATTTATGTTCTTGGGCTTGACCAGTGTCAATTTGATATCGATGATGATATGTTTTAAATGATGACTCAGTGTAGGGTTTAAACTGTTTTAATCCTCAATAATGTTTTAGGTTGCTTTATACTTGTAAAATTCCAGCACGGAGCAGGCACAACTCATCAGCCAATATTCATATTCTCTCAATATGATGTTCATCACATCAGCGTCTGTCCTACATCATGATTTAGCTAAAGTATAACTCAACCCCAATTCCCATTGTAGTTTCTGACATATTTCTGACATGTTATATGTGATTTATTCTGTTCAGGCTTTTCTGAACCACCACTGTGGTGAGCTGGTGTCGGTCTGCGAGGCCTATTTAGCTGGCATCATCCTGAGTGAAAATGGAGCCCAGAACTTCAATGAGGAGCTGATGGTAAGATCTTTCCCATGCAGGTTCAAAGTCAGCTTTAATGCCCAGTTGCCCTAGTTTTTGCAATGTGTTCCGCACCGTCGCCACGCATCGGCTATCTACTGAATAGCCAATCCATCTAAAAACTGTAGTAAAGCAAATAAACGACTGTGAGAGCACTATTTAAAATTTGACAGCTGTGAAAGCTATTGGGTTTCTGAGCTAGACTTTTGAGAGTACGCTTATGTAGTTTCAAGTGGCTTCCTTGTGGATTTGTTAGCCTGAGCCCAGCTAGTCAAGCAATATGTAAAATGCGAGATAATCATGGCATCCATATATATCATAGTAGTTTCAAAGCTGAGTGATTGTCAGACAAATCTAAGGTTACTTAAATTAAATCTAACTCTTTTGCATATACTTTTTAAATGAGATTTGAAGGAGAGATTTGAATCAATCCAGATACTTGTATTTCGACACAACTTACAAGGTTTTCCCTGATATCATTATATCTGGGTCTGGATTGCTACATGGTCGCTTTGAAAAGAACATACTAACAGTTTTACTTACTTAAGACATGATTTGTCAAGCCATCTTATGATATCGTTCATTGCACTGATACGTTTTGAAGCAGCCTGCTGCTCTGTGCAGCTGTGTATCTACAGCTACAGTTATACTGTATGCTGCATATAACTGGTTCTTTACGTCAGGACAAACCAAAGGCAGATCATTAACATATAGGCTGAACAATGGTGGCCCAAGTATAGAACCTTGCGGAACACCACAGGGCTCAACGCTAACTTTTAAGTGGTTGCCGGCTTGGCAACCAGGCATCAGCTTTTGGTTGCCAAAATTGACAATACAGTCACTGACCCAGAAGCTTCTGCCATTATTTTTTACAGCCTATGGTACAGACTAAATTACTGGAATTGTTGGGTCTTTGTAAATTAATTATGAGGTCTAGACCTACACTATCCGTAAAGTGTCTCGAGATAACTCTTGTTATGATTTGATACTATAAATAAAATTGAATTGAAAACGGTCACTCTTCTTTCAGTGTTTTCTTTTAGTTTCAACTTTCTGTTATGGTGTGGAGGGGGAAAGGAGATCGTGATTTACAAAAACGAAAACTTCAGTCTTCTGGACCCCATAGCCTGTTGCTTTGAAGCCTGGCGTCACCACACAGCCAGCGTACAGTACTGTCTTTCATGAGTTCACCCGGAACTCCCAGACAGCAAGCATGTTTAGATACGTCTGTTTCTCTCTGCCGTTGTTGTTTTTCACAAAGAACCGGGCTGGTTAAAGTTAACTGATGTTATAGAGGTCTGGTAAAACAAGCGCTATCAGAGCCTACGTTAGGTTGTGATAGACAACGGCAGAGAGAAATAGACTCACTTGCGGTTTGGGAGTTCCAGGTGAAGTCGTGAATGCCGCCGCCGTAGATATACAAGCCAGAAGCTGAATGCGGTCAAGCCGTACAGGGAGATGAGGGGCTATTCGCTGTTTTTCCGTGCTGGTGAGTGTTCTTCTTCAGCATTTAGCGGCAGGCTAGAACATTTTTAACGTTAGGCGTATATACTGCCCCCATCGGGTCCGGAAGGATTGCATCCCCCGGTAACTGGAAAAATTAGTACCGGCATGTTTTCAGAATTTTGGTACTGAGTTGGAACCGAAGTATCGGTTCTCGTGACATCCCTAAACCAAAGGGTGACGTCACTAATGCTACGTCCATTATTTTTACAGTCTATGGTCTCGACGGAGGACTGAAACTAAGAGAAAAAGTTGTTTGCAAATTAGTGTGGATGTGCACATCACTCTTTTATTTGTCTCAGGGTGCTGCACCATCTCAGGTGTGGGATAGCTGTGCTTGTAATCTAACTGAAAATGCTCTCTCTTCTAGGTAAAACACCTCCACACTCTGGGTGTGGCGTCACTTAACTGTCCTGCCAAGGTTGGCAAGAGGACGGTGCTGCTGGTGGAATCTGTCCTCACAACACATTCTGACAAACTGGCAGGTAGGGAGGATGGACATCTAAGAACAGATACTGTGATACAATATGGTTATCCTGGTTTGGAGGTTAGAAGAATGAGAATTGGTGAGAGTAGTGGTGTTATCAGGAGTGCTCCCATTACAGTCAATTGTGGTAAAATCGTGTCAGGTGTTTGCAAGGCCTTAAAGTCTTAATATGGCCCAGGTTGAGTTATATTAAGCCAGGATTCAGACTAAAATCTGCCCTGCGTTTAAACACCAAGGGATGTGTTGGTGGGGACGTGTTTTAAGGTACTGGGAGGACAATGAAATATGATAAAGGAAATCCCGTTTAATAAAACAAGTTTTGTGTTAAAAGCATAGACTGTATATAAAGATGGACCGCCTAACAGTTCCCCAAAAGTGAAGCCAAAACATTTCGATCGCCCTCTGTTGGCTGACTGCTGTACAGGCCATAAACCCCACCCCCTCCATGTTAGAGGATGGGAAATGGGCCAAACTATAAAATCAAAGTAAACGTCAAATAAATTCTTCCCAAGGATGGGTAGTTCAGATCAAGCTGATGTTTGTTCAAGTGTTAATTGTTCTATAAAATTTGGTTTTAATAAATTATTTGAAGCTACAAAAATGGGGTGTAACGTCTGTGATTGACTTGCAAATGTGTCCGGCCAATGTATGGGTTTAAAATGCGCAAGATGGCAGCGGCCGTATCTGGGATATTTTGGCTTTATTTTTGAATAGTGGGAGAAAGCGGAGATGCAACTTCATCTTTATATTTTATTTATTTATATGTTTATATTTATTTATTTATTTATATATATATTTAGTCATAGTCTTTGGTTTTATTTTAAATTGTGACCAAGAAGCATGCTAAGCATTAGCTACTAAGCATTTTACTGTGTAAAAATCTGTTGAAAAACACTGTTTTAGCTATTTCTAAATGACCTCAAACCTGGTTTACATTTCTGTACTTTGTAGGTAACTTAGGTTACTTTGTTGGTAACATGGCTGACTTGTTCTTTATGTTGGTCATTGACAGAGTGTGGGGATGAGCTGCCAGCATCACTGCCTCTGTCCCAGTTCAAAGCTAACTCTCTACCTACCAGAGTCAGAGCTCACGGAGTCATTGCTTTAGGTAACCTGTTCTTCTCTGTTTATATCTGCCTCCTCTATATGGTAAACATTGTTAATAGCCTTAACTACCATGCATTTCTACTGTCTCATACATTTCAAAAATCTGAATCAGCAATACTTTGATCCCCAGGTAAAAATTTGGTCACATTTTTTGGTTTTTGTTTCACACACAAATACAATTCACACTTAAGAAATATAATATGCATTTGAGAGTGTGGTCGAAACCTGTTATGGCTTATATTTATAAAAAGAAACAAAACAAAGGACTAAAACGCCTAGTGTAAGTAATAATAATGCTGAAAAATAGGATCTATGATTAGTTTGTCAAAATGCAATAACAGTATAAATAAGAATATTGGTTGAAATGTCATACCTGCAAACTAGTCGCTTTTTGGCGAAAATCGCCATTTTGAAGGGGAAAATGTCATCCACGTGAATCGTGTAGATCCGAAGAGTTTTTATTTTGGGGGGTGTCCAAAACCCGGTGCTAATACGGCACCGGTGCCTTAACGACCGTTCTCTACCGGACCAAATAGCAACACGGATTTCGGTGCCTTATTTAGGTGTCACTTAAATGCCTACGCTTCTCTCTGATGCTCCGAAAACGGACGTTAGAGGGAACTGAAACATCGCCGCACGGGACGCTAGTCAACACTACACCTGACAGCAGCTAACGTTAGCCTACCGTTAGCTAGCAGCTGGAGTAAACACGGTTAAAATGCTGACAGCTAAACGGTGTAAAAGTGTGTCTGTATTTCACTGGAGAGGATTCCAACAGTGTAGCTGCCGCTGTCTGAAAAACAACACCGATGTTGCGTTCACTTGAAATTTGCCTTGCCAGCCTCGTTCAAAGTTGTTGTATTTCCCATCCAATGGTTGTTTTTGTCGTTTAACAGGAATTTACTGGTGAAATAAGTTATTGTTATTCCATTTTTAATAAATCATTTAATTTTGACCCTGTGGCCTCAGCAATACACAATATAATAATACATTATCGTTTTAGCACCAGGATAATGTTGTGTTTTCCCTTTTTATTTTCTTCTTGGGAGGGGGGGGGGATGATGAGCTCTTCTGAGTTTGCAGGTATGAAATGTACAGTATTAATGCCAAAGTGAACAAGATTATTGCACATTAAATGATTATTGCACAGAAATGATAAATTATGGGGTTATAGCTGCTGACAGGAGTGAAACAAGGTCCATTGATTCCTGTGCTTGACTCGCACGTCATGGAGTGGGTGGGTGACATTGTCCAAGATGACACCTAACTTGGACAGTAACCTCGAAGCAATCCTCTCTTAACATTTCCTCTCCGTTGGCGTCTGGTTTAGGTAAACTGTGTCTGCAGCATGAGGATCTCGTCCAAAAGTACCTGCCGGTGTTTGCCAGAGAACTGGAGGTTGGCACAGAGGTTGCCGTGCGCAACAATGTGGTTGTGATTATGTGTGACCTGTGTGTTCGATACACCAACATCGTGGATCATTATATCCCCAACATCTCTGCTTGTCTGCGGGACAATGAGGCTGTCATCAGGGAGCAGACCCTCATCATGCTGACCAACCTGCTCCAGGTGGGAACTCTTCTACACATTCTTCTTCACTAGGCTATAGTTTGAAAAATGTATTTCATTGTAGTTTCATAAAAAAAAAAGAAAAGGGATGATATCAACATATATAATTATGTCCAAAGCTATTTTTGCACCCACAAATACAACAGGGTTTTTTTTCAGTTGACTTAATATACCAACAAACGCTAGCGGCAATGATCAGGGTCCAAGCAGATTAATAAATAAATATAATAAAAAAAAAAAATATATAAATAAAATAAATAAATAAATAAAATAATTCATCAGGGTCACAACTATATGCTGATGTTTGGTTCAGATTTATACATCTTTGATGTAGCTTAATACCTTCTGTGAAGAAGTGTTCCACATGTCTGCATTTGTATTGAATTTTTATTTTGTTCAAGATCTGGAAGGCATCCCATGTCCATTAATTTATACATATTATAAATAGTAATACTGCTACGATGTGAGAAGTGTCAGAACTTATCCTGAAAAATGCAAAGATCCAAACCACGTGCAGAATGGCAAAAACAGGATTTGAACTCAACCTTTGAAAGACAACCACCTTACAACTCGGCTACTGAGCAGATCAGATCCAGGGACATGCTTAAGAAGTTTGAGTTTCTTGAGTGGAATAATTACTTTCCGATTTATATTAAACTTATTCTTGAGATTTGTCACAGGAGATTGGGAATTTGAGTTTGGAAATTGATGAAGAAGCACAAGATATGGCATGTCAACTTTTAAACCACAACACTTCACAACAGGTGGCCAAAAACAGGAGAAAGCACCAGCTTTTTTTGACGTATTTAACACACAAACACATTTATAATGTACATACACAATAGATAGGCTAATATACGTGTATATATATATATAGCATTTATACGCTGTGTATATGTAAAACACTATATTTGGATAATTCTTTTCATACAAACATTTGTAGAGTATACATGCAAAGGCGCTCCATCCATTGTTGATATTTAGATCGGCTGTTCATCCGAATCTGCGTGTAGGCTTAAAATCATCCACCCACCTGCATAAATTCTTTTCTCCAATTTAGAGAGATCTGTTCAATCCTCTAGGGAGACTTGACTCAAATGGCATGTTTTCACATGACCTATGACATCATTGTATAGACCATTGCTTTGCAATTTAACATCACATTAGTCTGAGGGTTATGCCAACCAAATTTGGGTCGTAATGAGAACAAAAACAATAGGGCTCCAGTAGCGATCATCGATCGACTCAGCATTCCTCCTTCATGCTGCTAGGCGGCTCTGGGAATCTTTAAGCACGGTGTGTTTTCATTGTTTATCTATAATCGCCTTTCTTATTTATTTCTAGGAGGAATTCGTGAAATGGAAGGGCTCCCTCTTCTTTCGCTTCATGGTGGCGCTGGTTGACCCAGTCCCTGCCATCGCCAGGTAAACCACACTGCATAGATAGAAAGGTGATGAATAAGAAAATAATTTTAGGACTTAACATATAACCATCTGGTTTTAAAACTATGTTGACCTTAAGATACCTGTAGGCAATGTAGTGTGCAGTGTTTGGGAAATCAGCAGCAACATCCTGTTCTGTATCTCTTTATTGTGCAATGCATGATGCATTGTATGATTTTCCAAAATAAAAACATAGCATAGGGCTGTAATATCACAATGGCAGTTTTGAAGGATATCCATGACATGATAATAAGCAACTCTTTCTCATGAACAAGTCCGTATGATATAGCAAGAAAAAAATATGCACACCAACTCGTATGATATCCTACGAAATTAGGCGACCAACCGACCAACCCGGTCACGTGACGCTGGCGGTCCTATCCGCAGCCGTTGGTAGTTGAGTTTAGCCGACACTAGGTTACTGGGAGCCGGCTATAAAGCATGCGCTATTGGCCGTTTCAGAGGCCGTTGCTAGCCGGGTTTAGCCGACAAAAGGTGACTTTGAGCCAGGTACAGAGTAGAGCCCTGCGCGGGACTGTTTTCTTCATCTCGCTCCCGCACCCGCAACATGTGTGTTACACTCCCGCCCGCTCCCGCAATGTGTACGTCCACTCCCGCCCGCACCCGCAAAACTCTGAGAATTTATGCCCGCACAATAATAGAGATGCATTGACGTTGTGTCTTCTCCCGTCCCGCATGAGAAAACACGTGATTTTATAGGTTAATAGGGAGAAGATGAAGGCAAAGAAGGCAGGTGCTTGCTGCTGTTAGACGGGGAGGAAGGAGCAGAAGGATAGGGAGAGAGGGGGAGGAATGGGCCGAGGATGAGGGAGAGAGGAGAGAGGGGGAGGAAGGAGCCGAGGATGAGGGAGCGAGCAGGCGGTGGACGGAGCCTTGGCTCGGAGCTCCCCCGTCCTGGGAGGCTCAGACACGCTGGTGTCTGCTCATAGATGGCCTATACAGTATATACTCAGTCAGTATATATGTATATCTATGGTTTCTGCTGGCGTGGGGGGGTTCCAGGCTACAACCCGATCCCGCAGTGTTTTTTTTAGCCGCCCGCTCCCGCCCACAGCAAAGTTAAAACCGCCCGCTCCCGCGAGATTTGCGTTGGGTATTTCCCGGCGGGACCCAATCCCAATGCAGCCCTCTAGTACAGAGCACCGTGAGATGGCCGTACTTTCAGGGGCCGTGGCAGTTGAGTTCAACCCATAAAAAAGTGAATGTCATGCAACGACAGTTAAAGCGTAATTCTCGCCAAAATGCAACCTAGGGTCTTTTTGTGAATGTACCTGAGTCAAACTTTCGTTTAAAAGCATATTTAGGACGGAATCGCCACTTTTAAGATTTACCGTATTCTCGTTTTTCGGTCAAATGGCCTTTTGAATGGGAGTGCTAGGGGCACTTTTATGCTAGCTTCAAAATAGCTATTTTTAAACCACTAAGAAGACTCGACACAACATGAGAGTTTGCTCCAAGTATGACCAGGGGCTCTACACCTTAACGAAAGCATTGACAACATTGTTTGTGTACCCAGAGTTTACTAAAAAAGTTTTTAACAACTCAGCGTAGTTCTTGTTGTTTCCGGCCGCAGCCATTTTGTCAGTCAAAATCAATCGATTTCCGAATGCAACAGAACAGGGAGGAGAGTAAAGATGGAAAGCTCCTAAAACTTAGTTCCATATAAATGCACAGATTATTTCTTATTTTATCGTTATTGAAAAACAATATTGACCTCGTAGTTGAAAAAGGAGCCTCATATGAAGTCCGTTCATTCGCATTCGGATATCGACTCGTTTTCACTGCCGAGGTGGTAGCGGCCGGAAACAACAAGAGCTACGGTGAGTTGTCAAAACCTTTCTTTTTAGTAAACTCTGGGTACACAAACTATGTTGTCAATGCTGGAGTTCATGTGTAGAGACCCTGGTGATACTTGGAGCAAAGTCTCATGTTGTGTCGAGTCTTCTTAGTGGTTTAAAAATAGCTATTTTGAAGCTAGCATAAAAGTGCCCCTAGCACTCCCATTCAAAAGGCCATTTGACTGAAAAACGAAAATACGGTACATTTTAAAAGTGACGCTTGCGTCCTAAATATGCTTTTTAAACGAAAGTTTGACGGGTACATTCACAAAAAGACCCTAGGTTGCATTTTGGCGAGAGTTACGCTTTAAGTTTAGGGACCTCCTCCCTACGCGGTCCACAGCGTTCTTATAGCAGTTAATGTGGTTTATACAGCAATAAATTCTTTGAATACATATGAATTACAGTGCTTTACTTTTCGTAGCTACAGTATATGTACGAATGGTTCATGAGAACAGCCTGTAATAAGGAGCATATGTGTATTTATTTTTTGGGTTCTAGGTAGAATGTACAACAAGCACAGTGACAGTTTTTACCATTGCAATGTCCAAGACAAAGATTATAGTACACACACATTCTCCAGTCATACCGTGTTATCTGCAGTGCATACTGTGATTTCCACAGGCATTGCACATGAACAAATGAGCAAACACCCAGCGCTCTGATCTAATATTGCTCTGAGCACCTACAGTCCACCATAATATCAAAACTAAGTGCCTCCTGTTTCCTGTCCCAGTCTGTGTGAATACTGCCTGGTCCACCTGCTGCTGAAGAAGAACTCCGAAATGTTCAGCCAGCACTTCATCGAGTGCATCTTTCACTTCAACTCCTACAACAAACACAAGTCCTACAACAAGTTCCCTCAAAGTGAGAGGTAGGAAGCTGTGTGGATATTGTTTCTGTCATGCAGTTCACATTAGACTTCATTTTGCTTTGATTATTTTCCCAGATGACACTTTTTGTATGTATTTTTCTTTTTTGGGCTTTTTTTTTTCAGAGAAAAGGCTCAATTTTCCCTGAAAGGAGCTCAGCACCGCGAGAAGCGTTTTCGGATCTACCGCTTTCTTTTGGAGCACTTCACGGACACCCAGCGCTTCAACATCAGTCTCAAGATCAACCAGACCGTTTTAGGTGAACATGTGTGTAGATTGAGAAGTAAACCAAAGCTGGAAAGCTTCTCATGCATAAAACCACCAATTCATTTTCCAGCTCTGTGTGGTCTAAATGTTTTTCTTTCTTTGCTGATGATTTTTTTTAAGTGATAAAATTAACTGAAATTCTTCTTTATTAAAGTTGGTTAATGAACACTAAACATCTTGGGGCATCTTAACCAATTTTCTTTGTGAATTCTAGACTGTTAACAACAACCAATTTGCTCCTAGAAAAAAAAACAAAAAAAAAAACTTGTAACGTCTTCCTATCCCAGCATGCTTTGCAGACAAGGAGCTTCCTTTGGATGCAGATGGGGCTGAAATTTTATCAGAGACCTTCAACATCTTGAGTCTGAAGGAGATGAAGCTGCAGGCCATATCTACTCCAGCAGGGGGCGCTTCAGGGGAGGAACCTGAGGAGGAGAACATGGCCACTATGGCTAAGGTTGTCCTGCAGGCCGCACAGAAGAAGGTGGTGTCGCAGGTAAGCGACGTTGGCCAAGTTACTTGTAATACATTACTTATCCATTTTTTATTTTATCCTTTACTACTTTAATTACTCAGCAGCAAAAGTAGCATTACATGACTCGTTACTCTACTTTAATTTCTTAGCTGCCTACAACTTCAAATCCTCCACACCCACACGTCACATCTTCTCTATATAACGCGTGTTGAAATAGAAAACAAGCAGCCAACCTACAATTTGGAGGGATTTACTGACCATCAAGCCACAGCTAGCTTAGCCTTGGTGACGGCACACAGCCCTTCAGTAGTCTGACCTGCTGCTAGGTTCACACGCTCTCCACAGCTTTTTTAAAAAAAAAAAAAAAAAAAAACGGTGTGAATTTAGGCGTACCGGTAGCTAACGTTAGCGAGACAGCTAAGATCACACAACATTTGAGTAAGACTACTTTGGAATTACCAGGAGTCACGTGTCTCCTCTTTTGGCAGAGGCTATCTACCTCCCTCCACCTAAAGCCCCTGTGCAAAGTTAGCACGTCCTGGACCGGTCTGTCCACTGAACGCAGAGAGACCAAACTAACATTAACCCTACGTATAGCTCTCGGTTAGATAGCAGGGACGTCATTTACGGCGATCAACTTACGATTAGTTACGATTCACGATTTTAAGTTCACGGAACGATTTTTTAACAGAATGAGCTGCAGAAAAATGATTATATAAATACAGGAATATTTTTCAAACTGCTTAAACATGTGCCCTCCTATCAAAAGTGTAACTGAAATTGTATTTTATCTTAAGGTAAAATAAATAATATTTCTGCATTTAAATGTCTAAAAACGACTAAACCTATGTTATAGACATACCTGCAAACTAGTCGCTTTTCGGCAAAAATCGCCGTTTTGAATGGGAAAATGTCATCCACGTGAATCGTGTAGATGTGTCCCCTTTTTAGCCCTTCTGAGTTTGCAGGTATGTATATATTTGGTTGAGTTTTGTACTACATTATCCCAAATGTTTTCAACAATGTTCAAACCCCAGAGAAATCTGAAATTTTATATCAATGACACGGAACGTTTTGTTTGGTTGCCTGTCAGTGGCATCATATAACCTTTGACACCTCTAGTTGCTAGGGGTGTTGATATGAATCGGTGCACCGCGATACGGACGTTCGAGAATAATTGTAAATTTTGTAAATATTTTACAGAATTGTACTCGTAGTACAGCTTTTTTTCTGCCACATGCATCATTTTTTCACTAATGACACGCCACTTTGCAGCATAGTATTACAGCAGAGACCTGATTTATTGATACATTTCAATATCGATCGATCCAGTTTATGGGATTAGAGTGGACAACAGCCTCGGGACACATAGTTAACGTTAGCCCCCAGCCAGCTAGCACCCAGCCACTATCATTACAGCAATCCGAATCCCAGCCAACACAAACTCCAGCGCTGGTTGCTAACGATGCTGACATTTTAATGTTCACGTTTAGCTGTCTTTACAGTTAAATTTAGCCGACAAAAGGTAACTTGTCCTGCGGCGACGACCGCTACGTTTAGGCACCAAAACAACTAGTTATGATTACAAAAAAGTGAAGGGGGAGATATTTCCGAGAGGCGGGGTGCTCTACTGCACAACGTCGGCCTTCGGACATCTCCCCCGCCGCGGAATTTCAGCCAGCCACCCGCACCCGCGAAGTAACGTTACAACAAAGCCCTTTCCCCCCGGTACTGAAAACTATTGTGGTTTTAGCTGGTGGCTAATGTTAGCTTGCTCGCTTGCTTGCTAATTGGTCTGCTATCAATACAAATTAAGCTAACCGCTCTAATCCACAGGTCCAGAAGAAGGCCTTCATAGAGAACACCGTTCCTCTTATCATCAGCCTGAAGAGTCTGCTGGAGCAGAAACGCTCTCCTGTGCTCAGAGAACTCATGTCCTACCTTCAGGTAAGACCACAGCATGGACGTGTGGATGCTTTCTTTCATATTCATTTGATTAATTCAGTTCTGTTTAGTAGGGGTGCAACGGATCAAAAAACTCACGGTTCGGATCGTTTCTCGGATCAGAGTCACGGATTGGATTGGATCTTTTTGTTTATTAACCTATAAACACACCGATAGCGTTTGTGATGGCTTTAGCCCGGTCTGATTGTGCAACAAGGGGCTGCTTAAATGCCGCGGTGATAAGCGGTTGTTGAGCAGCTTTCGTTTTCACTCCTGTCAGTGAAACACCGGGGTGACGTCGCTTCAAATGCGTGGCCACGCTTGATGTGTTTCCACTGTCATATGGCTTTCTTGTGCCACAGTGCCTACACACCGTCACGGTTTTATCCACTAACCTCTTTCCTTCATCATTATATTTGACAGGGAAGCCAAAATGCTCCCATACAGGGGATTTAAATGACGCGGGGCATTCAAGCTCCTCCGTTCCTCCGCTCGCCATGACCACGCTGTGTTGGGACTGAATATGTGCAAAACTTTTTTATTTTCAGAAATCAATCCGTGGATCACGTGTGTGCCGAACCGAAGATATTGATCCGAACGGGTCACGGATCAATGACGATCCGTTGCACCACTACTGTTTAGTCATATTATTATACCAGATGGGAAACTTGATCTGTAGTCAGGAGTGCAAGACAAACATACAAAATGTACAAATAAACAAAAAGACAACAATACAAAAACAAAGTACAAAAATGTTTCCTGTACATACAATATACAAGCACAATTTTACACAATACAACAGCAGCAATCTCTAACAAAATTCTAAAATTACATGCGCAAATTAAGCAGTGTTATTGCAAAAAGACCAAAGGAGTTTATACTCCTATTTAGCGCTGTGACGATAACCGCATTACCGCAATACCGGCGGTGACGTGACACTACCGCGGTGATGACATCATCATCGCATGTTTTATTTATTTAAATTTTTGCTGGCGAAAGTTACCGTAGTACATATGTCATATGATGTGAAATATAATGAACACAATAATCGTTGTTTAGTTATCATCATTGGCTGTCTTCTAGCCTACATTAAAGAGAGTATGGAAAGAATTTTTTTTATTTTTGACAGTCTATTAACTATATTAGGGACTTTATTTTGTGTGTCCGATTTATAATGAATTATTTCTATGCTTGAGTACTTGTGATATCTACAGGTAATGTTTAGTATAATACATGGTAGGGAAGGACATTTCTCACTTCTCAGCTGAGGTGGACACATTACCGCTGCAGTGATGTACCATTGCGCTTTACACTGTAAACGTTAGCCTAGCAGCTAACGGAGTTTACTTCTGCTTATAGCTTAATCCCGACAAAACAGCCTGCATGCAGGTTTTTGTAGCCTAGAACAAAACCGCTTAATTCATCAGCTTAATCAATTCAATTTTATTTATAGTTGGTTGGGGGTACGATGAGCAGTGGCAATTCTAGTCACAATAAAGATAATGGAACTAAACTCCATGATGCCGTTGTTCCCATCAGGTGACCATGCAAGACTACCGTAACAAGGTCAAGGACTTTTTCCCTGGCGATGAGCAGCTGGCAGTTGAGGTGGAGTTTGCTCTGAAGATGGCTGATAAGGAGAAAGAGATGGAGAAGCAGATGGACAACTGCAGCTTGACAGGAGAAGCCATGGCTCCAACTGCACAGGTCAGTTCACACTACATACAAAATGTGTATTTATAATACGGGGTTCCTACGCAGTATCGAAAAGTATGGAGTTTTTTTTTTTTAGTAATTTCCAGGTCTAGATAAGTATGGGAAAAAATAATCAAAACCAAAAATCCTGTTGACCAAGATTATACTCACTCTTAATTTTATCAAATGACCCAGTAGACTGATTCCAGATCTGGCCCATTTAGACATGGGTAAGATATGGACTAGCTTTTATCGACTGGTGAGACCTCCAATTTTATTTGACAAAACATAATACAAGATTTTAAAAAGGTAGCAGTCTAACCATTTGAGTCAGAAGTACAAAATTTAGGGCTACTAATTATTTTTCAAGGTAAACTCCTTTATCTCAAATATGAAAATGTAGTGCAGAAGTACACAGAACAGCATTAAAAATGGATTTAATACAAATTAAGGGTGGTAGTAGCTCAGTTCCTTAGGGAGTTGGGTTGGGAACTGGAGGGTCGCTGGTTCAAGTCCCCGTACAGACCGAAATACTGAGTGTGGACTGGTAGCTGGAGAGATTCCAGTTCACCTCCTGAGCACTGCCAATGTGCTCGTGAGCAAGGCATGCAATCCCGGCCCATACTCTGAATGACGTATATAGCACCTTTTTTAGATTGAATGAAAAATAAATACAATGCATGATAATATTACATTCGCTATTGTGATTTATTTAGTTTTGTTTCTGGAAGCATTATTTTTATAATGTTTAAGAATGATTGATTTTCTTTTCTTACAGTAACAGTGTAGGCCAGTGTATCGGAGCTCTCCACAGTCAAGACAGTAAAGTTGAAATGGTGATTTTGCTCTTTCCTCAGTGTTCAGTCCAGGGCTCTCCCATCAGGTCCAGGCCCCTCCTCCCGTTTAACTTTGCCACGCCACAGCTGCCACGTCCAAACCCCATGTCTGCCAGGCTGGTATACACTGACAGGTAGGTATCCATCCCAGCAGCTGGTCGATACGAAGGATTCACTGCAGGGTTTTGTTGTCCTTTGATTGATGACTACTGATTATCCATTTTCTTTAGTCGGTCACAGAGTTCAGTTCAGTGACTTAATGTGTCCAATAATCATTACGTAATTGCAGACTGAAGCATTTACATTTTGCTCAAACTGAATCAGACTTCAGTATTGTATTCAGGTGTTGTTGAACAGTTCAGCTTGGATATACCAAGGAAGTTAAAGGACTACGCCAGATAGTTCAAAGTAGGGGTGTCACAAATTTAAATTGAAAATCAATCAAAAAAGCAGGATCAGCGATTCTCCCAGTCATTTTTTGTTCTTTACTAAAAGAAACCGACATGTGTAGATAGCACAACGTAGCTTTGTGGTAGCCTGCTGCTGCACTTTTGGAATACCATGGCCTTCTGCTTCCCTAAAATCCCCGGAGTGGTACTATTTTGCCTTACTGAAGAGTTTTGCAAACAGTACAGTTTGTAGGCTATCCTACAGGTACCATATGCCCCCACAGGCAGCACGACAAATATGGCAGGGCATATTCACAGGCATCATAAACAAATATATTTGACTGGGAACATTAACTCTTCCATCCTCCTTTAGAGCAGGATCTGGTGGCTTTTTGCAGGCTCTTGTAAAGTACTCTTCTACTATGTAGTGGCTTTCCATTTTTGTATAAGTTGTTATTACGTTTTTAAATGAATTGTTTCAATTTGACCATATGGCAGTAGCCTGAAAACGAGGCTTGGCTAGGCTGTTTCTTTTGCTCTGGCAGGTACGTCTGGCCCCTCTTCCATTCAAATTAAAACAGATTTCCAAAACGCAACCATTTATCACACATGGGACGGGTTTAAGACAATGACTGACAGAGGAGCGTCATGTTTAAACATACTTACTGGACGTAACTGGCATTCTCTGTCCAGCGCAACGCACCAGGCTCAGAATCTGTCAAACAAGGCGGTTGAGATCAAATATGAATCAAGATTCTGTTACTGTATTGCCTATTTCTTGCCTAAAATGGTTTCAGAAACACATTTTAGTGCACTGTTTAGCTGTAATTTGGCTGCTCAACAGTGCAGCCGGTTTGTGACCCAGCTGCCATTTTCTTTCCTGCTTCTATGGCTATGCCAGGCTATTAGTGTGGTACATTCCAAAAAATATATGGAGGTTATATCACACTTGGACACTTACAGCCTATCTTTTTAAAGTATGTAAATGACAAAACAACAATCTGTTAATCTTTACAAAGCAAGACCAAGCGGCAACCTCTGGTGCTTAACAGTGAAGCCAAAGCGGAAGTGCCCAAAACTTCAGTTCGAGTGACAAATTGCAGCTGGTTCCAAAAGGAAGTCAATCCCCATAGAAAAAACGGTTTTGTCTCCATAGCTTTAGAAGTTCCTCCTTCATGACAACTATTTTTTACACTTATATGATCTAGACTTGATAGTCTAACAACAATGTAGCCGTCAGTGCCGAAAAAAACATGACACCCATGACGTGACACCCCTAGTTCATAGTGCAGATACAGACAGGAAACATTGGAAGAGAGAGGGAGTACGACATGCAACAGTTGAATCAGGGACATTGCAGTTATAGGCGTCTACACTCAGTCTCCAGGGTGCCCAGTCCACTTCCACTTTGTAAGATTCCTTTGGTTTCTCTCTCTCTCTCTCTCTCTCTCTGTCTCCGTCTCTGTCTCTGTCTGTGTGTTTGTTATCAGGCATGTGCGCAGATCCAGGCAGGAGGAACACGCTCAGTCAATCGCTCTGGAACAAACAGGTACGTCACTGGAGGTTAAAACTACAATTTACATATTTAAAGAAACTGAACTTTCACGAGAACAGCAATGGTGTAACTTTTAGTGAGGATTTCAAAGGTCAGAGGTCAAAACACCCAGAAAAAGAATAAACCAAACACCCCCTTCACACCTACTTCGTTTGGTCCGGGCTTTCAGACTTTTCAGTTTGATTGGAACCAAAATTACAGGTGTGAAACCTCCCCCAGACCACGGTCCGGACCATAGAGCCCAAATCTGGCCCGACCAAAAGAGGTAGTTTCGGTCCGGATCAAGCTGAACCGTGGTCTGGTTTGTTTCTAGTGTGAAAGCGTTTTCTGGATTGTTCGGACTTTCAGACCAAATACAGGAAGCTCTGGCAGGCTATGTTCATGTTATAAGACCTGGGAAGCTCCTTTTTAAGGAATAGCTCAGTGCTTAGTGTGTACGTAGTGAGAGAGTGTGGCGGTGAATGCACTCAGAGCAGAGAATAAATCAGCAGTTTACTTGTTAAGTGGTAGTAAATGTACGTTGTAGGTTTCAGTTTGTATCTGAATAAATGCTGCAGCTCCTTAATGCCCAAGTAAAGTTCCCGTTTCTTGTTTCTCAACAACGCAACAAAACAACAAGAGCCGCGGTAGCACGGGGAGAGCAGCAGTCAGTTGAAAAAAACAGAAGATACGAGAGGACGGGGAAGTCCGTCTACAAACCAATCAATTACAACTGTCGGGAGACGCAGCTTACGTATGTGATGATGATAGGACGTAGTTTTGTCATGTATAGTTTTTAGTGTGCCTGCATAACTGCAGTGTGAAGCCAAAACTTAGCGGAAACAAATGTATACAATGTAACAAAAACATGAACCATGGTTGGGACTTTCAGGTGTGAAAGCCCCCTAAGAAAGACACTTTTTTTAATTGTTGCCAAAGGCTGGCAAGCTACGGGACACTCTCCAAACAGACACTGGTTAGTGGCCGCGCGTCATGTTGGTTTGAAGGTGCCAGCATCCAGGTAGTCTAGTGGTCCGTTTTTGGCGCAGGGCGTGTGTGATTAAAGGCAGCGATCACTACAAGCTGATGTACATGATCTGAGTAAGGTAAATGGGGTGAATGCCAATCCCTGATCAGTCGAAAAATTGCCAAAATCGGCTCTGATCCGATTCTGTGATCAGGACATCCCTACTTGTTAATATCTACAGTTGCTGTAAAAACATCTCCAAAATTGGAACTAACTGCAGAAATAGTGGAAGCTGATTCACTCTGTTTTATGTATCTAGCGAGTAATTTTCCTGTTTTGTCGCCCAATTCAAAATAATTTTGTATTGCCCTGAATAAATTTAATTCAACCCTCTGAGATAGAATATTATTATATTGGAATTTTAATTGAGTCAGGTTTCTTAGGACATTCTTTGCTTAATCTCCATTTCAGCGTGTTTGATTTTACTGTCTAATTCTAACACTTGTCTTTTTTTTACTTTCCAGTGATGCCCAAAGGAGCTATGAATGACAGAGCCATCAGCACACCAAAAGGTACGATTCCACAGCGCCGACTGAACCTCTTCAACACATGCATGCTGTCATCCACATAAATGCTCCCAGTTGGAATTGAACACACAACCATTGGCTGTGTTCGTGTCTTGTTCAAGCCATGGAACTCAATTATGAACTGTTTTAAAAAAAAAACAACTGCTAATCCTTACCGAAAATCTATCCAGGTCCTATTTCCAGACTGCAGACTCCAGACAGTATTTCGTCTAGGGCTGACACCTTCTGGTCGGTTGGTCGATGCGCTCTTGTCCAACCAAATTCTCTTTGGTTGAACAAAAGCTGGTGTTACTTTCATGAGGCTGTATGTTCACCAAAGAGTTTTCACACCAAAAAACAAACAAGAAATGTCCACAGGGTTCATACGTTTTGAAAAAACCTGGAAAAGTTATGGAATTAAAAATAAAATGCAAATTCCAGGCCTGGAAAGGTTTTGGAAACATAAAAAGACCCAGAAAGTTTTGGAAAAGTCATGGATTTTTTTATTTTAACACAGTATAATATGTGATTAATAAATGTATTTCACGTCGTCCTAACCTCAATGTTCTATTCGGGACGCGATATTACGACTCTCACTATGAACCACATAAATTGTCATTTATTTTTATTGTTAAACCTCTGAGGGTAAACTTTAACACAGATTTTTATTCTTATTGTATAATGTCGACTGACAGTTTCAGGAATACATAGTCATGGAAATTTGCCAAAAAGTCATGGAAAAGTATTGGTTAAAATGTGTATGAACCCTGTGTCCAGCTGGCAGCACTTTGGAAGCAGGCAGGGTTGTTTTAGCTAAGATGCTTTGGTTGCATGTGGTTGCTATGATACTGAATATCAGTGGAAGTAAAAATGCTGGCACAAGCTCTGGATAAAGGGACGGCTGAAGCACATGGGGAGAAAAGATGGACCCGCTGGTCTATGTGGCCAGCAATTTAAAATTTTTCCCACCTCCCCTCCACTGTGATTGGACAGCTGAGTAAAAAGTGCAGCGTTTTACCTAAAGTAAAGCATTTATCAGCGCTCAGTGGCCAGAAAACAAAAACTGCCATTACAGTCAGCGTTCAGCCGGGATAGACTGCATTCTGTGGCTGATTTAGTAAATCTAAAGGGAACTGTTTTTCCCCATCGATCGCTTGGTCGGCGGGTAGTAGAGGTAGCTAGGTAGTAGGAGTGATTGCGTCCGAAGCAGAATCACACTCCCTGTCTGTGTCGTAATCCGAACTTCTCTATCCTTTTTGTTTCGAAAGCTGGGCCACACATTCATTTTAGTGCATTTTAGTGCATGTGAGTGCCTTGAGTGACAAGTCAACTTTATTGTCAATTCTACAATATGTGCCAGACATACATACAGAGCAATTGAAAATACGTTTCTCTCTGACCCACAGTGCAATAAGGACATGTACAACAAATGTAAAAGATAAGAAATATATACAAATAGGATAAAGAAAGATAATATATACAATTTAAAAAATATAAGTAATATGTACAATACAGTAATACATTCTAAATAGTGCAAATGTAAAGCAAAATCAAACAGTACAGAAAAATAAAGATAAAGATCTTGAAATGTGCAATATAAAAGGAAGTGGCCGGTGCTGATCCTGATGGGGGGGGGGGGGGGGTCCAGAGTTCTTGGGGGCAGAGGTGAGGTGAGGTGAGGGAGAAAGGGGGAGGGTGTTGAGCTTCATGCCTGGGGAATGAAGCTGTTTGCCAGTCTGGTGGAATGGGCTCTGGAATCAGACGCCGAGAGCTGGGACAAAGCGTCGGTATTTGACAAGTTGGGGAACAGGCTGAGCTGTGTAGAGGCAACCCCAGCCCACTTTATCTCCAGTACTTCAACCCCAGCCCACTTTATCTCCAGTACTTCAACCCCAGCCCACTTTATCTCCAGTACTTCAACCCCAGCCCACTTTATCTCCAGTACTTCAACCCCAGCCCACTTTATCTCCAGTACTTCAACCACAGCCCACTTTATCTCCAGTACTTCAACCCCAGCCCACTTTATCTTTAGTACTTCAACCACAGCCCACTTTATCTTCAGTACTTCAACCCCAGCCTACTTTATCTTTAGTACTTCAACCACAGCCCACTTTATCTTTAGTACTTCAACCCCAGCCCACTTTATCGCCAGTACTTTGAGTACAGCCCCTTTGAAGTGCATAAGACGGAGATGTTCAGATGGATATCAATCTCTTGTCTGTGTGTTAAGAGTCAAGACATAGTTAGCCTAGCTTAGCATAAAACAGGAGGAAACAGCTAGCCTGGTTCTGTTCAAAGTTGAAAATTACACCTACCAACAGCTCTAAAACTCACTGATTTACACACAGTCTCGTTTGTTAATCTGTTCACAAACAGAAATCTAACATTTCAGTTCAATCTTGATGTGTTGCAGATTTTGTTATGTTTGTGTTGTTACTTTATTGAGAATATCTTATCTGTCCTCCCTGTAATCCAGGTGTCAACGTCAATTTAACTTTTGAGGAAGGATTCAGCGCAATCTTCAGTGACAGAGGAACAAGTACGTATTTAATGAGGTTAAGGACCTCCTTTTTCGTTAGAAATCAATTCCTCCAGAATTAAGGAGTCTGTCAAACTGTGAGGTACACAGGTTTTGAGTTTGCATTTTCTTACAGGTGATTTAGGTTTACATGAATCTGTGTCTACTGTGTACTTACAGGTCTTGTCGGGGAGCCCAGTGTTCTTCATGTGAGGTCAAATGAGCAGCAGTGAGTGTTTTTTTTTTTTTTTTTTTTTTTTTTTTTAAATCAGTCACAGTTGTAGTTCTGCAAACACTTTCGAACGTAGTTTAAAATGGTATATTAAACATTTGTAATTCCATCCTTAAAATTAAACTATGAATGTATCTACTAGTACTCTAGTGTTGTGTGTGTATCACAGCCTGATATATCTTCTTCCTCTGTGCCACAGAGCTCCATTGTTGTAAAAACACATCAATGAGCCACACTATTGCACTGGTTGACATGTCCTTTATTACCATGAACACACACACACACACACACACACACACAAAAGTTTATTTTTACTTAATCCCGCATACACTGTCCTGTTGCCCAATATATTACCAATATTAATACTCACTTGAGTACCAAATGTGAATGAATCTCAATCTGCCGCATAACACTCACAACACAACCCAATAATTACTCTTTTTCCTCATGTTTGAGTAATGTTAGTTACTACAGTGACCAGTAGTTTTAGGAAATTACAGGGCTCTTTTTAAAAATGAGGCTATACATTTGTGAGCTGTTTAATTGTTTTTCACCTTATGCAACTTAGATAAATACCATCATGGCGGATGTTTATGGTCCAAGATTCTTTTTTATAGAGCACATTGAGCTGGACTTGTGTGAGGAATTTCATGTCAATTGGACTCACCGTGTGAGGGGCGTGGCCTTTAAAACTTTTGGCCTGAGTTATAGCTTCACCATCAGGCCGACTGGCATCATATTTTTTGGGGAGCATGAGCACATCAGTTATGGTGACAATTTTCATGTCTCTAACTCGTTCCAGCCCACAGTAACACATTTTATGATGATTGGTCAAACCATTAGTGAGTTATGGCCAATTTACTGCTAAGCCCCACCCTTGGCGTAACTCTAATTGATGGCGGCCACGTTTTTTTCACCAATCTTGCTCATTTATAGGATATCAACATACAACATCGTTGACGAAAAAGACAACACTAAAATGTTTATTTGCATTGCCTTCAACATTTTCTTTTCCACACACCCACACACACACACACACACACACACACACACACACACACACACACACACACACACACAGTGGAGCCCGGCTAAATGTGAGATTGTCTCTGTTGGCTACTCGTCCGGTTCTGGTTGTTGATTAACTCAGCTTTTTGCTGATTAGCTCTAAAAACGGGCCGGGTGGGTAGCACACTGCCATGAGTCCTTGAGGCTAATGTCTGAGTATTCCACATTTTTATTGTGATATTTTGTGATTACATTCTGAATCTGCCCGTTCTCTGTCAGGTAAATGTGGTAGTACAATGTCTTCCTCTGATGTAGAATTACACTGTAAGTCAGTAGTAGGCTATACAGTGGAGTTGCATATTAAGTAGTTTGGGGTCCTTCTGTAAGTAATTTTGGGGTACAATTTGGTTCTGAAAAAAACTAAAACAAGCACTGAGGCAATTGGCATTTACATATTGTATGTATGTATGTATGTATGTATGTATGTATGTATCTTATCTAGCCAAGGTGGAACTAATTGTGACACCTCATAATGCATGCATATATTTATTTTTATCCTGTTTATTTTGTGTTTTTATATAATAAAAAAATATGAATTATCACCAGCCTTAAAGGGTTCGTTCACCCAAATTACAAACAAAAATATATGTATTTTTTTTTTCTCTCCAGTGGTAACTCTCCATGCAAATAGTTCTGGTTGTATTCCTCCAGTAGTGGAGAGATCTTTCTATGAGATTTATGTCTACACAGTACAAGGGAGGTGCATTTAGTTTATGGTGCCCACAGTACTTTTTTTCTGTTGGGTCCCTTTGAGTCGTAGACATTTTAATTCTTTTTTTTTTTTTTTTAATTGTTGTATCTTGATTTAAATAGTGACTCTTGTCCAGAATGACATTGCATTAATATGTTTTATAGTCCATGTGTAAGGTGTGTTTTAGGAGTTTTTCTGTAGAAAAGTTGTGATTCAGCTCTCTTGTGTGTGTTGCAGAGCTCCTGGACTAAGGCAGTGGAACGTGCAGTCTCCTCTCCACAAGAAGAAAAAATCATCCAGAGTTTAGTTAACAGCTTCATGTCTTTGTTTCTGTTTTTGTCTTTATTACAACTACTTACTACTCCTTACATATTCATTTCCATCTATGTGATCCCAATTGATATGCTCTCATCTTAATTATGTTTGTGTTACTGTTTGTCTTTTAACGCTTTGGTAATAAAGGTGACCTCAACTTCAGAATAGTTTTTGTGGCCAAATTCTTGCACGTGTACACTTGTAAAAACAAGATTTGCCGTACTTTTGTGCCAAGATATTATTCCTACTCTGTTTCATTTTTCAGCTCCACAACTTTCAAAGTGAGATTCAGTGGAAATATTGCAAACTCCTGATAAGTTTCTAAACCCTTCCAGAAATGGGCAAAGCGTCCTCTAAAAACCTTGAAAGGACAGGAACTCCTCTTTACAAGCTCTTTAACCCCTAACACCCCGAGATCTGCTAAATGCTCTTCCATTTCAGAAGAGTAAAGACTACATCAGAGGACACAACTGAAGATTCTAATTTAGATCCAAAAGACACTGATGTTCACACTTAAACTAACGTGTATGTTAGTTATCCAAATGCCTGATAATAAGGACAGGAAAGCACCTCTGCTGTGAGGAGGTGGTGCTTCAACACATTGCATCGTAAACCCCCCGTGCTCCTCAGGAGAGGAAAGTGGAAACTTTTCACTAAGCACCCAAGCAAGCATGTGATTTCATCAAAGTATATCCTTTATTTTCTGTTTACGTTCTTTATACACATATATATATATATATATATATATATATATATATATATATATATATATATATATATATATATATATATATATATATATATATCTATATATATATATATATATATATATATATATATATATATATATGTATTAATATATATATTAATATATATATATATATATATGTATTAATATATATATTAATATATATATATATATATATATGTATTAATATATATATTAATATATATATATATATATATATATGTATTAATATATATTAATATATATATATATATATATTAATATATATATATATATATATTAATATATATATATATATTAATATATATATATATATATATTAATATATATATATATATATTAATATATATATATATATATTAATATATATATATTAATATATATATTAATATATATATATATATATTAATATATATATATATTAATATATATATATATATATATATATATATATATATTATATATATATATATATATATATATATATATATATATATATATAAATATATATATATATATATATATTAATATATATATATATATATATATTAATATATATATATATATATATTAATATATATATATATATATTAATATATATATATTAATATATATATATATATATATATATATATATATATATATATATATATTAATATATATATATATATTAATATATATATATATATATATATATATATATATTAATATATATATATATATATATATTAATATATATATATATATATATATATTAATATATATATATATATATATTAATATATATATATATTAATATATATATATATTAAAATATATATATATATTAATATATATATATATATATATATATATTTATATATATATATATATATATATATTTATATATATATATATATATATATATTAATATATATATATATATATATTAATATATATATATATATATATTAATATATATATTAATATATATATATATATATATATATATATTAATATATATATATATATATATATATATATTAATATATATATATATTAATATATATATATATATTAATATATATATTAATATATATATATATATTAATATATATATATATATATATATATATATATATTAATATATATATATATATATATATATTAATATATATATATATATATATATATATATATATATATATATATATATATATATATATATATATATATTAGAGTGCGGATCGGGCCGCATTTTTCTGTCTGAGCCCGTCCCGCGTCCCAACAGAGCAGTAACCGAGCCCAACAGGCATTAACCCTTGTGTTGTCCTTCGGGGTACCAGAGACCCACGCTGCAGTCGAACGCGTTTCCCACTACACTCGCCTAGGCCTTCGGGGTCCCAGAGACCCGCGCTGCAGTCGAACGCGTTTCCCACTACACTCGCCTAGGCCTTCGGGGTCCCAGAGACCCGCGCTGCAGTCGAACGCGTTTCCCACTACACTCGCCTAGGCCTTCGGGGTTAGGGGGACCCTGGCCAGTGGCTTGTAGTAGTGAGATAAGGGGGGGAGGCAAAGGCATTGACCTCGACCTACTTATTATACACACACATACTGTACCCATGTGTCTGCATGTCTGACTGATTTGTTTTTGACAAACAATCTCCCTGTTCTACTTTGTCTTCATTTGGATCTTTGGGTGCGGCAGCCAGGTGCGAAGCCAGCGTGGCCCGTTGGTCGACTCTAAAGTTGGACCTGCATCAGCTCATCTTTGGCTCCGCACGCAATGTCCCAGAAGAAGAAGAAGGAGGACAACAACAACAACAAGAGGGTGGAGATAAGGAAGAAGAAAAAAAAAAGACGACCACCATGACTCCGACAAGGACCACAAAGGTGAATCTGGCGGGTGTGCGTCACAAGAGGATGAAGACAAATATGGCGGCGACGGCGATGACGACGAGAAAGTCGACCAAGTAGTACAAGAAGAAGAAGAAGAAGAGGTTGGAGAAGGAGAAGAAAGGGGAGAAGCAGAGCACAAGGAGCACAAGGAGGAGGACGAGGAGAAGCAAACGTTTGTGTCAAAAAACGGCACAATCGAATGGTCCTCGGAAACGTATCATCCCCGTCGACCTGGGAACAAGAACAAGAGCGAGACCACGGACGCGCTGCTCCTCCACAGAGGACCTCCCGTGACCCACGGAGTACGCTGCCACGCACGTCGACGACATAGTCTCCGCGTTCGACCTGTTTGTCACGTGGCGAATAGAAGAGATGGTGGTGACCGCCACGAACCTCGAGGGCCTGAGGAAACGCGGTGACGACTGGAAAACGATGCACGCCACGGACCTGCGCGGCTACCTCGGGCTGCTGATCCTTGCCGGCGTGTACAGTTCCCGAAACGAGGCCCTGGAGAGCCTGTGGCACGAGGAGAGCGGCAGGGCCATTTTCCGCGCCACGATGCCGCTGAAACGGTTCCACGCGTTCTCGAGACTGCTGCGATTCAACGACCGCGAGACGAGAGCCGCCAGACGAGCCACAGACAAACTGGCGGCCGTACGAGACGTGTGGGACGCCTGGGTGTGGCGGCTGCCTCGCTGGTTCCCTTTCGAGGTGCGTGCCTGTGCCTGTGTGTGTGTGTGTGTGTGTGTGTGTGTGTGTGTGTGTGTGCGTGCGTGCGTGCCTGTGTGTGTGTTTTTAAACGTCGTCGTGCTCTCTGCCAAGGTCGATGCGCCTTCCGCCAGTACATGCCCAGCAAACCCACCAGGTACGGACTCAAGGCGTGGGTGGCCTGCGACGCCGGGTCCAGCTACGCGTGGAACATGCAGATGTACACGGGCAAGTCCGAGAGCAGCGCGTCCGAGAGGAATCAGGGCGCCTGCGTGGTGCTGGACCTGACCAAGGGGCTGGCGGGCCCCCGCAACGTCACGTGCGACAACTTTTTCACCTCCTAGCCACCTAGTATGAGGGCGTGCCCTGACAGTAGCTAGGTAAGGACTACTAGCCAGTCAGGAGCAGAGTATGAGGGCATGCCCTGACAGTACCTAGGTAAGGACTACTAGCCAGTCAGGAGCAGAGTATGAGGGCATGCCCTGACAGTACCTAGGTAAGGACTCGTGATTTAAACATGTCTTTATGTTTAGGCACAAAAACTACTAAGTTAAGTTTAGAAAAGGATTGTGGTTTGGGTTTAAATCGTTAAAACGTTACTTCACTTCCTGTTATGCATGTGAAGCCGAACGTGACATTCGTAAAGTAAAAAAAAAAAAAAATCGCCTTTTACTTTCTAACAGTACTCGAACTCTGCTCTCCTTGGTGAAAGTCTTGTGGTTGTTTGACCCGTCCTTCACCCCAACCTGCCTCTTTATGTTGACATTTTCGTGCTCTTCTACTTCGTCACCTTACTTTGTGCTTTGCTCCCGTCATAATTACTACGGCCCCTAGAGGGCGCCGCCACTAACGTAAGTATGAGTCATAGTTACTGCTTGAACAAATGACCTATTTGAGCATTTTTTGGGGGACGACAGTTTCAACTTTGCAATAAATCCTTTTTCTGATTCTGACGTTACGTGGGAAGAAAATCTGACGATGAGGAAAGAAGATGAAAATATAAAAGGTAAACGTAATGTAATCCCATTCGTGGAGATATTCGACGCTCTGGGTTGTGACTGATTTGGCATAATTTTTCAATGTACTGGGTAAAACCCTTAGTTAGGTTTAGGAAAAGATTGTGGGTGGGGTTACAAAATGTATGTTTAAGTGACACACAGGACAAGAACGGGACACAAACCCTGGTCTCCTGGGTGAAAGTCCTGTGTTGTTTGACCCATCCACCACCCCAACCAACCATATAATCAGATATACCAGATAACCATCCTTATGCAGAGTTTCAATCTTTAATACTACTCCCTACCATTGTCACTCTTCATATTACATCATCTTACAGAGCCGCGGACAAGCTGCTGCTATGCCCGGTGTGTTCCATACAGACGCTGAAGGGTGATTTGTGCGTCGGTATCTGACGCTGATGGCCACTGTCGGTTGATCTCTTCCAGACTAAAATGTCTTAACAACTATTGGACATGAATGAACTGTCATTACAATTTAGAACATATATTCATAGTCCCCAGAGAGGATGAGTCCTAATAACTTCAGTGATCCCCTAACCTTACATCTGACACAACCAGTATGTACATTTTTTAACTTATCTTAACATTTTTTTTTCAGACATTCATGGTTCCCAGAAGAGGGATCCTTTTGGTTTGGTGCTCCCCTGATTTTTCCTCTAGCGCCCAATGAGGGGGACATTTTTGGTCTTGTGAAATGTCTTAACAACTATGGAATAAATTGGCATGAAATTTGGTACAGACATTCATGTAGCCCTCATGAATAATGATAGCTTTGGTGATCCCTTAACTCCAATATTTTTGGCTAATGCCCAAATAACTGCTGTACTTTGTACTTTTATCTGTATTCAGTATTTTTCCTTGTTGTTTTTTTTTTAAATCAGACCATGTGTCTTTTCTGTATTTCAGGCTCAGGAACATATGGTAGAGAAATATTTCCAGGAAGTGGTTCTAGCCGTGGAGAAGAGTTTGAAGCATGGTGCAAGTGGTCGTGCAAACTATCTGAAAAAACTACAACACATATACAGAGACATCGTGACTGTCTCTAAAGAAGGTGTGTGTTCTGCACAATGCTGTTGTAGCACAGATTGGTGGCAGCCGAGATTGTGACAAGATTGATACGTTACCTTTACCTTGATCTCTCAAAAGGAACCAAGCTAGATCACGGTTCTGCGTGCAGCACTTCAATGCCCTTTCCAGAGATCAACTTCCTCTTGTGGAAAGACAAAGAGGATCTATGTGAGTCAGCCAAACAAAAGCTGCCACTACACTTACACGTACACTAAATGTTTCCCCAAAGTTTTGGATTAAAATTGACCTTTGTGTATCATGTCGACCCGGTGTGTAAGAAAGCCAACCAGCGCCTGTATTTTGTAAGCTTAGAAGTTTTAACGTGGATGCGACTCTAATGAGAATGTTTAAGTGTTGTTTCATTGAATCGCTTCTTGCTTTTACCTTCATACTGTAAGTCGGTATGGTTTACTCAAACAAAAATATATAATATAACGACTTCAGGGGATAGTGAAAGTGTGCAGGAAAATTGCAGGCACTACTCTGAAAGATCTTTCCAATTCTTTTAAAGTGAGAGTTTTTCAGAAGGCGGAGTCAGTTTCAGCAGACAACAACCACGCTCTGTCCAGGCTGTTCTCATGAACCATTCGTACATATAGCTAAGAAAAGTAATGCACAGGAGGTCAAGGTTGACGGGTGGGTCATAAAACACAGTACTTTCAACCCTAGAGTGGAGTTCATGTCCCCGGGAAAACAAAATACTTTGACCCAGGAAACACGTGTTCGTTTCCCTGGAGTGTTTTGATCAAACCACGATCTTTTTACTAATCTTAACTAGTCGTTTTGGTGCCTACACTTAACTGTCGGCGCTGCACGATGCTCACTTTTTGTCGGCTAAACTTAACTGTAATGTGCGCTGAAATGACCAGCAGCTCATGGTGCTCTGTAGCCGTCTCACAGCCACCTTAGCTACCTTTTGTGGGCTAAATTTAACTCTAAACACCGCTAAACTTAACCGTCATTGTGTGTGATCGTCCCCTGACCAGTGTCATGTGACCAGCCAGCAGTCGCCTAATTTCGTAGAATATTATACGAATGGGTGTGCAAAAGTTTTCATACGATACCTCATACAAACCCCTTCATGAGAATGCGTTGCTCTGTCACAGGCATTTCAGTTCTTCAACTTCCTAGATGCAGAACTAACAGATTTAAAAACATATCCATACATGCACTTAATAGTTCATCTTTATTTAATTGTTGTCTTTTGTAATCTTTGTATGTGTTGGTTGCTGTCTGTATCACAAATTGCCCTTCGGGGATAATAAAAAATACCTTACCTTAAAGGGACTCTGCTGGCAAACTTCGTCGTGAGTTCCTGTAACTCAGCTAGTGTTGATGACGAAG
This sequence comes from Sander lucioperca, assembly GCF_008315115.2. NCBI lineage: Eukaryota > Metazoa > Chordata > Actinopteri > Perciformes > Percidae > Sander > Sander lucioperca. The sequence continues at coordinate 1,748,289 of NC_050187.1, forward strand.
AGAAGGACAAAAGAGATTCAGTTCGCGCTGACGACAGTGGGATCCAGAGAGATCTGAAGGACAGTGACTTTCATGACACAGTGAAGTCTCCAGTCAAAAACCCTGTGCCGGCATTCACACGGAGAAATGCTTTTAAGGCGTCCATAAAGAAGATAAACAAAGTTCATGGAAGCTCTACCGTCATTAAAGAAGACACAAGGCATCACACAGCACGGGTCGTGGTACTGGGAGACGATCGTGCGATGGGAAGACTTGCCAGGGCGTATTACTCGATTCGGTGAGCAGCTGGTTTGTAATGGATCTTCTTTCAATGGATGTTACAGCAAAGTAGTGTATGTTCCTCAAACCTTTTCTGCATTTGCATTGTGTGTGTGCACTTGTGAATGAGTAAACTCATTGTCCATGTATTTCCCAACAGAGAAAGAGAGTCAAAACATCTTATTTTGACCAAGAAACTGAACCTACGATTGTACTACATCCCAGTCACTGATGTGCAGCCTTCGCTCAGTTCAGCTGTAAGTTACACTGATTGACTTAGGTAGTCTCACATTGCCAGCTCTATCTCCACAGCGCTGTGGAGTAAAGTCTGGCTACACCACAGATTCATTCTGGGATAGGAGGAAAAAATGCTCTTTCTTTAAACCAATCACAATTGTCCTGGGCAGCGCTAAGCTCCGGACGCAGCGACGGTGGCTGTGCAAAATCAGGAAGGAACATGTGCACCCCGCAAAATAAATGCCACATTCAAAATTAATTGAAGTTAACTGTTCCCACAACACAGTAATGTGAGTGATTTAAATTAGGTGGATACATGGTTAAACGTCATTAGCGCTTACCAGTGTATCGCCATGTGTACATCCCCAGCAATCCCACCAATCGGTCCCAAAACGTCCCAGTTAGAGAGTAATGCCGTAAACATTTTCTTTGTTAATCTTTACAATCATTCCCCGAAAGAACCAAGCAAACCTGCCTTGTTGCACGATCCAAATTTACTTTAAAACTTGCCATTTTCAGCGTGTAGCTTGCTAGCTTCGAAGTTTGTTGTTTACCGAAGTGGAACGGGTTTTGAGAACGGCGACACGACGAGAGCGGAAGGTGAGGGACATCAAATGCCGCATGTCAGGCAATTATCCTGGAAAATGTGCTTCTGTTCATCCAGACTACACTCAAAGCGATACTGACTGATTGGTATGAATGTAGAAGACTATATAACCCTGCAACAGCTGTTTTTCCTCAGAGGAAGAGTGGATCCATGGTACAACAGCAACATCAACAGTCTGGGACCTGCAATCTCACAACTGGTTGAAACGGTAACTGTAGATTAAATAAGACTAATGCCGTGTTTCCACAGGGTTTTTGCTGGGTCTTAAAAAGTAGGGATGAGCGAGTACAGCATTATCTGTATCTGTATCTGTAAACTATATGAATTATCTGTATCTGTACTCGGACTGGGCGGGGCCTAACCCGGAAGTGGGTCGGATTGTCTTGAAATGGGCGGGGCTTTAACCGGTATGTTATTTTAAGCATGCAATTGATATGGGTTGATCAGAAATTGTTATATTTATTGCTGATTAGAAAACTATTTACATGACAGCATCAGCATTGAGCTTCAGATCAATGGTTTTGATCATGATAACAAACAAACTATATATACAGAACAAGTTTTGCAACAATGAATACAACACATGCGGTTGCAATTATGAAGTAAAATGTAATGAACAAGAGTTTTCATACTCAACATAACTTTCTTTTTTTAACTTTTAATTTTTTTATGATCAGTGTGATTTTTTTTTTTTTTTTGGTTCTTTTTTTTTTTTGTATTTCCACACCAGGTATGTGTGTGTGTGTGTGTGTGTGTGTGTGAGTAAGAGAGAGACAGAGAGAGCGAGAAAGAGAGAGAGGGGGGCGGGGGGGACTGTGTTCTACAGATCAAATAGTCCGACGCTGTTTTTCAGATCTGTTTAGAGCCAGCTGATGGTTTAAAAAAATCTCCGACAGGCAGAGACGCAACGCGAGTCGCATTCTACCAAGCACCACGTCTGAACAAACCCCACGTTTACCAGAACTCTACTGGTTAATAAGTAAGTACTACAAACCGAAGTAAAAAACAAACCTGAAGCTGAAGAAACCCTAAACGTTAACGGAAAAGACCCGTGAACCTGAGTGACTGAGGGAGAGACAGACAGAGAGAGAGAGAGAGAGCTGTTCTGTGTGAGTGAGCAGAGCTGGACACAGCAACACAATACATCTGTATGTGTTTAGGGGAGGGGCGCTGTGACGACTAGCCTATCACAGAACGCAGACACAGTCAGCTACCAAACGAGGATTTTTATTCAATCCGAGCACAGATATTGACTCGTATTACTCGTATAATACTAGTACTCGGCAAAAGTGCTTTATCCGTACCGGATACTTGTTTCAGCCGAGTATCCGGCTCAACTCTATTAAAAAGTCTAAAAAAGTCCACAATTTCTAAATGTTAGGCCTTAAAAAGTCTTAAATTTGCTGAAGTATTGTGTTCTAGGTCTTAAATAATTTTAGACAGGTCTTAATTTTCCTATGTCAATGTAACACTATCTCTAATGCTCATTGAAATTTTTGTTATTTTTAATTCTGTGGTTGTAGTTCTTTCTTTTGCTCGTTCAAATATAATTAGTGGTATATGTACAGATTATTATTACTCTGTGTCACTTTTATTCAATTTGAATACATTTATTTACTTTGCAAGTACTTTTGTGACTCGTGACTCGTCGTGATATACAGTGGGTCTTAAATTCCATTCATAAAGGTCTTAAAAAGTCTTAAATTTGACTTGGTAAAACCTGCAGAAACCCTGTTCCACTGCATGCTACAGCTCTGCTCAACTCGACTCACTTTTTTGGTTCCAGTACTTTTCTCTTTTAGTTCTCCACTGCAGATGGTACCCCATCAGTGTAGTCGGGATTCTCAGCTGATCCGAATAGCGACATAATGTTAACCGTGTTCATGTCCATACCTTCTTCCTTCCGTGATGTCTCTCTACTGCAGCAATTGAATCACAGCGAGCCAGCGGAGCAAAACCTCTTCACAGCCTGTGTTACTATCTTCGCTGTGGGACGCAGCTAGTTAACCTGCCGCTCTATTCAGTTAAGGTACAGTGGTACAGATATTAAACTTTACATGCATGCAAATATCGAAGACACCGAGTAAAGTTGGGTTTTCATATGTCAACATAGGCAGCAGAAATATCAAATTATCACATATAATGCAGTGTTTATATATTGTGCTCTTTTACTTAAAACTGCACTAATCACATATTCTTTATATTAACAATTGATTAAAGGTGCATTAAGCGATGCTGCGCAAAGATTGTTGAAGCTCCGACCCCCCAGATTCACGGATAGATAAATACTGGCTGCCAGCACATTCACATTAGACAGAGCAGTAACCGAACCCGGCCCGAGGCCGACAGGCATTATGATATTTATGTCCGAGCCCGACCGAGCCTGACAACAGTTTAAGATCTCGTTTTTTTCTCATACTAATGACACGTAAGTTTGTTTGTGTGGAAAGCTTTTATTAAGCAACTGTAGGAAGGCATTCAGAAATGTCAACAGATGAGCGCATCAGCGCACACTGACCAACAAGCGCACGTCAACACAGGCGCGCACCTACATAATAAGCTTTTTTTAAATTTAAAATGTTCAATGCCTTATCGCGCTGATGTGACCGAGCCCGACCCGAACCCGAACAGCATTTCTAAATATCTGTCCGAACCCGACCTGGTCCCGACGGGCTTGGTTCGGGTATCCACCATACCGCCCCCCCTCCCCCCTTCCCATCAACTGACGCAGCCTGATGCTGATTGGCTGGAAAAGTGTTGTTTGTTTTGTGCACTCCTTTCTGTTTGTTTTCCATTTACACAGCCAGGGCTGTGTATTAGCACACAGAAAATAAAGAGCTAGATGACCGTCAAGGGGTTGTTCACTGAATGTGACAAAAACGTGTATTGGATTACCATCACTTACTATACTTTTAAATGAGCATGAGTAGTGTAAAAAGGATCACTTGTAGTTCTGAGGAATCCCCAGAGAATTATCACCCGACTCTGCAGTTTATCTTAATTCTGCAAGGGTCATACATATATTTAAATGTGTTTCTGTATTTGTTGATGCTAGACATGCACTTCCTGGTTTGACTGACTACAGTTTGTGTTTTTAGATGACCCGCTCCAGCTGTGATGTGGTGGAGGAGGTGTTTGTGTCCCATCTGGAGGCCGACATCCCAGAGTTCAGACGCCTTAAAGAAAGGTTCTCAAGTATGTTTCTGAATCTCTTTCTGTGTGTATGTGTGTGTGTGTGTGTGTGGATAGGCTGCTGTTTTAGAAGTTAAACTCTTCCAGTGAATGCACCACACGTTCAAAGAAAGAATTAAGCAGAGTAGCCGTCGCACAAAAAGAGAATTAGTCGAAAGTAGAAGTAGAACAAATTATTTTTTACCACAAGTGTATTGTGTAGGCTGTATATACCGTATACTGTATTCTATCAATGACACGTTATTTAAAAACAAATGTAAAAAAAAAAGTAAATTCGTGCAATTAAAAATATGTATTCATCTTTTAGGTTTAAAAATACAGACTACAGAGGGCTGTGGTGTGGGCTTTGACAGGGTCTGGTAAACACTTTTTGAAGTGCACAAAGCATTGTGTTACTGCAACTACTTTGATCATTGATACTTTTCAAAGTAAAATTTGTGAAAAAGTGTAAACCATCCTCTGGTTCTAGAGTCTGAATTATGAGGATTTGCTGCTTCTCTTTCTCACACAGCGTTGTGAATAGAGCTGCCAAGATTCCTCGATTAGTTGTCAACTATTAAAAATTCTCTGATTCCAGCTTGTTAAATGTGAATATGGGTAGCACTGCATATTACGGTACGGTAATAAGATGGTATTGTCAGCATCTGTTTCATCATGCTCATAAAGTTATTAGTAGTATAATTGTTTTGACCATGGATAAAAGCAGCAAATAAGTTCACTAGTAACGTTAACGTTAGCTGTATAGATAGACGATTAATCTAATGCTAATATAGCCAGCTAGCACACCCCGCTCTGCCTGTCTCACTCCCCGGGCACAAAGAGACTTCATTCTGGATGATAGCTGCCACATCTCTGCACCTCTGCTAATCATTAGCCAGCAGCTAAAACCTGTTAACATTAGCCCTGGCTAACTAGCTAACTGGTCAGCTAGCTACCAATACAGATTGAATCAAGGAAAACGTAATTATGTTGGGGAAACTGCAGCTATTTTATTAGCATGACATGAATAAACGTTACTAAACGTAACGTGAATGAGTGTTTACAATCCATTGTTTTGGTTGAGAGGCCCCTAGCGGCAGAAAGTTACATATTGTACGTTTAAGCTAGTTTGACACTGTTATCTTGGGTTGTGCTACATGTAAGTATATTTTAGTTTATTTAGATAAACAATATAGGTTATACTATGTACACTGTATAACAACACATTACGTATTTCCTTTATTTCTGCTTACATGTTAGCTACTGTATATACTACTGCATTACAGTGTCATGTAGTTATATTGTATAATGTTTGTGACTCATCAATATGTAAGCAACTGGTCATTGTGTTTCATTTCCCAGTTTGACCCTTTCTAAGTCAAATAAACTGAGTTACGACAATCCCAGTCTCCAGTGCTTGATGGTGGAAGGTGTTTAACTGCTGGTCAGATTGCACAGGGTTACATGCATGAAGGAAAAGACACATTTCATGGTAATATTAGAATAACAGAGGTGCAGAGATTACCTGGAAACTACCAGAAGCATTTCAAGGTAATCTCTGCACCTCTGTTATTCTAATATTACCATGGAATAAAATAGAAACAGGCAGTTTGGGATTTTGTGGCACTGATTCATGGTTATTACACAGAAACTACCAAAAGCATTTCCAGGTAATCTCTACACCTCTGTTATTGTAATATTACCATGTAATACAACAGAAACAGGCAGTTTTGCATTTTGCTGCACTGATTCATGGTTATTACGCAGAAACTACCAGATGTGTTTCCAGGTAAGAAGTCAAAAGATTAAACATATCATTTGTAAAGTATTACCTTGAAACAAAAGTGAAATGTTTGGAACATGAAGGGTGGATGAATTTCAGCATTATAATATGGTAATTATCAATTTTAAACTCCAAGAAGTTTTATCTAATTTGGAAGGTATTGCGCTGATAGTAGCCTATAATACTGTGAAAACATCAACATATATTACCGGATTATTACCATGTTATTACAATATTAATAGAACTATATTGCCATTACCCAGATATACATATGGTTATTATTGAACCCTTTCCTACTTATTACATTGGTAATTGCATGTTATTACATGTTACCTTCTTATCACCTTATTACCCCAGTATTACATCTTATTACTGTGATGTATTACCCAGTTATTACTTTGGTAATTACATGTTATTACCTATATATTACCTCTTTATTATCACATTGTTACCCCACTATTACCATCTTATTACCGTACCGTAATATGCAGTGCTACCTGAATATGTTCTAGATTCTTCTCTCCTCTGTGACAGTAAACTGAATATTTTTGAGTTGTGGACAAAACAAGACATTTGAGGACGTCATCTCGGGCTTTTTGGGAAACACTGATCCACATTTTTCACCATTTTCTGACATTTTATAAAACAACTAACAATACAAACAACTAACAATACAAACAACTAATCGATTAATCGATAAAATAATCAGCACATCGTAAGTGACAATGAAAATAATCGTTACTTGCAGCCCCAGTTGTTAATTGAATATCTTTGGGTTTTTAAACTGAAAACATTTGAAAGAAGATTTAAAAAAAGAACATTTCATAAACTGATCGATTAATCAAAAAATAATGAGCAGGTTGATTGATAATTAAAATAAGCGCAGTAGGAAGAAGCTTGCAACTGCAAACAAAAAGCATGATATTTGCAGACAGATGTATTGATCACTCTGATCCAGCGGTTGTGCTGTGGCTGGGTTTAAAAAAAATATATTTTTTGATTAAAATCGATCTTCATTTGAATGATCCAATATCGATTCATAACATCTCAAAATCAATCTTTTGACTCGAGACCCGCAGGACCGCTGGTGATCTCTGTTGACATTACTGTTTTGAAAACGCTCGTTTTAAGGCGCTGACACACCAACCTGATAATCGGCCGTTGGACAGTCTGGCGAGGTCGGTGATGCGAGTCTGTTCGTTGTGTTCCGTGCCATTGTCTGTCGGAGGGACCGTCTGCCTTCATTTTGGCCGACCTGACTTGCTGGGTCGGAGGGCGGGCAGTCGGACTCAATGACCAATCTGACTGGTGGAGTTCTAGCCCTTGACTAGCGAATCAGTGCGCTAATGTTAGCGTGACGAACTGCCTCTCAAAATCTGACGAAAATCTTTCATTTGACCTTTGTCGATCTGAAATGAAGACAGATTCAGCAACTGCACGGCCTATTTCTCGCTTAAAATGTTTTCAGAAACACGTTTCGGTGAACTATCTTCGTAAAATATGAGATCATATTCTGAACGAGCCGCCATTATGCTCGGTTGTAAAATCCGGGAGCAGCCAGACCCACGTGACGCGTTCGTCCAATCAGCTGCCGGTTTTTCATTTTTCGGGCAACAATACAGATTAGCGCCACCTGCTGTTATGGAGGCGTATTACGTTTCGCGCACACGCAGAACGTACGCTGAAGTCAGCGTCTCTTCGGTGTGTTCTCAGGCACTTTTTTGACCAACTCGGGGACACTGATCAGTCCGACTGGCTTTCCTCCTGATGGTCGGCTGTCAGGTTGGTGTGTCAGGGCCTTTAAAGCGATGGCGGAGGTATTTGTATCATAAAACTCGACGGGAAGGGGGCTAAATAATGCTCCGAAGTTAGGCTAAATTTTGGCGAAGGTAAAAACTAGCATGAGCATTTTCAGGATGCTTCAGTATTATACAGTCTCTGCACTAAAGAAAGCATTTGTACAATTCACTCAATACTCTGACTGTAGAGTCTGTAGAGTTTCACTTTACTGTGTTCATGTTAAATAAAAAGTCCATTATTGTACACATTAATATTTTTCATAATTGCTTGTACAATTTACATAAGTTCTCTGAGAACGTCTTTCATATCCAAGCAAAATTTGCATTATAACTGAAATATTATTTTTATTTATTATTTTTGTATGGGTAGTTGTGTTAAGCCGCTACAGTGCTCCGTGACGCCGGCCACGACGGTTAAGGCACCGAAACGAAAATTCAAATTTTCTAAATTTAGAAAAAAAGATGGTGGTTTGGATTAAAACACTACCTAGAAACAAACACGCATTTCCTGGGTAACAGAATTTAGTTTTCGCACTTCGTCCAAGTGGCGTTGCCGTAGCTAGCTGTCCAAGATGGCGGCCTTTCTGCATGTGCACGACTCACATCGTGTAGGGGACTCACATCTTGTCTATGGTCTTGACAGCCCCAACTCAGAGTAGTTTCCTGTATCTGTTTCCCGTGGGCTCCCCCACGGCCACGCCTCTTTAGGAGACTAGCAGCAGGTCCTGAGTGCGTTGATTCCAATGGGAGAAGTGAACGTGAACACAGATTATGACTGATTCTTTCGCCCCATAGTCACCAAAGTAAATATTGGACCCAGTCTTCACAAGCCACATATCTCCAGAACATTCTAACACTAAAATGGCATTTTCTAGACAGACACATCAAGTCTTTGTTTGAGACCCGTTTTTGTCTCAGGACCGAACTCTCGCGAGATCTGGCAACACAGAGAATCTAACGTCAGCTAACATTCATGAACACCCTAACAAAACTAATCTCCATGATGCTGTGTAAATATCTAACCTTAGCAAAAGAGCATTTTAATAAATTATTTAAATATAACTTTTCATCCATCCACACAACGTTCACTACACGTTCAAACGAGGCCACGCCCCTTTAGGAGACAGGAAGTGTGGACCGTTTCATACCATTGGCGCTGCTTGAAATGCATCTTTAGTGTAGATGATCTTTGACATTTCCAAAGAATGCCTCTAAAACAGCGGCCTTCAACGTTTTTTAGGCCAAGGACCCCTTAACTGAGAGAGAAACGGAGCAGGGACCCCCTACTACATATATTGTACCAAATTTTGTAAAAAAGTTGCATATTAAACTGGGCCTACAATTACATGTGGGTGGCCTAAAGCCTTTATACATAACTTTTTTGTGTGCATAGAATACCAAGCTATTAAATAATTGTTGGCATGAGTTTATAAATCATGTTTTAATGTTAAAAATACATGTGGCACAGTGAATCCTTACTGTATACTTGGGCCAGTATAAGCCTATCAACAATGTGTTTTTTTTTGTTTTTTGTTTTTCACAAAAAGGCTGATTTATATTTGCTAGTAATATGTTCGATTCATGTTAAGACATTTTCATTTTTGGAAAAAACTTAAAAAATTAACAAAAAGTCGGTGACCCCCCCCCCCCCCTGCAGTAACTCTAAGGACCCCCTAGGTGCCCCGACCCCCTGTTGAAGATCTCTGCTCTAAAACCTGAATAATAACGGAATATCCCACGTCTTAATTGGAAAATGCTATATTGGGAAAAAGGCCTTATTCGGAATATCCAACCGTAATATTCTGTTTATATGACCCGTATCAAATTCAGAATATTGTCATATTTGGAATAATAGTGGAATATTGGTGTGCCTGTAAATGTACTCACTGACAATCCCCAGGCCTAATTTCCATCTCTCTCTTTGTCTCTCTCTCTGTCTGTCTGTCTGTCTGCCAGTTTGAATGTGACACCGTGAGCTGCCAATCATGAAGAGGAACAAGCAGATCGACGTCAAGCGCGCCCTCGCTCTGGCCGGGACCTTCAACTTCCTGTGCTGCTGCGCTCGTGCCTGCCTGCTCCCCTTCCTCACGCTGTACTTCAGACAGCTGGGTCTGACCCCCACCATGACGGGCATCGTCATGGGCACCAAGCACCTCATATTGCTGGTCTGGAGCCCTGCGGCGAGCCAGCTCTCCAAACACTACGACAAGAGGTGTGTGTTCGGCGGCAGTCGCCGTGGTTCTGCTGCTCGTCCCGTCCGCAGATGTGCACACACAGACCGCCAGCTGTAACGCGTCTGATCTGAGTCTGGGCGCCGACCTGCTCAGGAGCAGCGTTGCACCGGCGACAACATCGACTAGAACTCGCCCTGAAAACGACACCGCTCCTGTTTCCACGTCTGGTGTCAATCTTCCTGCAACGACTCTCATCGACACTAAATCTGCTCCCGTTCTGACGAGCCAAACAGCACTTAATCGGCATTCTGACGATGATGAATCCCATCCTCGGCTGTCACTAAAGAACGCATCAGCGGTGGCTAACGCCAGCGCTGGAGAGCCAAACGTTGCGTCCCATACCGTCAGCTCTTCCGCAGCTGCAGTGAGGAGTAAAAGGTCCAGCTTTAGATTCTTCTCAGGGTCAGAAGAAAAGCTCGGAGAAAAGACGACACAGGAAGAGAAAAAAGAAAGCCGTACGAGTATCTGGACTTTGCGTATGCCTCGGACCGCTACAGCAGCACCCGGGTATGGGGTTTACTCGGAGCGGCGTGTGGGGTCGGAGGAGCGGTTTGCTGGTGAGCCAGTTACGCTGTCTCGTGGCTTATCAGACGCCCAGGAGCGCCGTGCGTCCGGAGCTTAGCGCCGCCCAAGACGATTGTGATTGGTTTAAAGAAATGCAAACAAACCAGAGCGTATCTGTGGTTTAGCCAGACCTTACTGCACAGCACTGTGGAGATAGAGCTGGCAATCTGAGACTACACATTGAGAGACACACCCAGACAGCCACAACAGCATATACAACAAACACACACACTTACAGTTTAAAGTGTCTTTTTGTAGGTGCTGCCAGCAAAAGGTTTGGAATTGATGAAGAACGGGAGGCTGTCCCTTTAACACTAAAGGTTGCCTACAACAAGGTATTCTTCCTGCTTTGACGCTCACAGATTTCCTGCAAAAACAAACCACAACACATATTACAGTTCACAGACAGAGCTGTTTTTACATCGGCCTCGTCTTTCCGATTACAGGTGGCTGTTAGCGGGAGGAGCCAGTGGACGCAGACAGAGATGGTTTGCACATCGATAAATCTTTACAAAGCCTGCCGGAAACCTGAGCAGCTAGGTATGTGACAGAGATACAGCCCAGTCTTTTGATCACGCTCCAGCAATTATTATTGTTGGGCTTCTTTTGTCTGCATTTTGATGTCTAACCAAAATCAAATCTTGTCCGTCCAGATTCAAGAATAGAAAGTCTGCAGCTGACAATGACAGAAGTCCTGAAGAGGCAGTGCTCCAAGTCTAAAAAGGGCTACAATCAGGTAAAAGAGTGGAAATGAAACACTCCAGGCACCCCTTCCTCTTAAAAACACCCCCTCCTCACACTTCCTCTCCCTCCACATGTTCTCTGGCAGCACATCTCCGTCTCAGAGGCGAAGGTGGACAAGGTGCAGGTGAACGGCGGAGACGATGAGACAACCTTTGCTGTGTGTCTGGATCAGGATGAGAAGTTCATCCAAAGTGTCACCAGGTACAAGAGCATCATTAGACATGAGAGTGGTATCAATCTTCTCATCCTAGGCTACATGCTACTGCTACGTTTTCATTTGGAAGTAGCATTTTGAGACACAAACGATCACCGTCCACGTGAATTAATCTCAGAACTAATCTCCGTCCATATTAACACGTCTGACAACCAGTGGTGGAATGTAACTAAGTACATTTACTCAAGTGCTATACTTCAGTACAAATGTTGAGGTACTTTCTACTTCTACTCCGCTACATTTCAGAGAGAAATATTGTACTTTTTACTCCACTACATTCATCTGACAGTTTTAGTTACTAGTTACTTTACACATTAAGATTTTTGAACACAAAACTGATGTTTTATTATAAATAACTAGCCAACAATATAACGGCCTACAAGGACCAGACTCCTACAAGGATTTTTCACCATCGAGTACTTTTACTTTGAATACTTTAAGTACATTTTCCTGATGATCCTTACAGAGTAACATTTTCAATGCAGGACTTTTACTTGTAACTGAATATTTTTACATTGTGGTATTAGTATTTTAAGGGATCTGAATACTTCTTCCACCACTGCTGACAACACATATCACATGACCATTCACACACACTGGACATGTGCGTGTCAGTGTAAACAGGAAGCAGATTGTCTGACGTTACTCTGCGGTTGAAAATCATGGATGTAGAAGTTGAAAATACAGAAAATACTTTGGAGAAAGAACAACAACTGTGAAAAGTAAGAGCAGGGATTTATCAGCTTGGAGCGATGACGAGGTGGAACTGTTACTGAAGGTCTGTAAGATGCCTAACAGATAAGACTGACTGACGTGCGTCATGTTTCCAAATGTCTCCGTTTGTGCCCGTCCAGACTACAAAGCAACCCCAGAGTTTTCAAACCAAAACTGGGGCAGCAGTGTTCTCGAATGTCTGTGGGCTTGGAAACGCCGGAGTAGTGTGGACACGAGGCGTAAACCCCGGGCGCTGTAAATGGCTGCCCACTGCTCCCTTAAGGGATGGGTTAAATGCAGAGAATTAATTTTGCTACATGTATGTGCATATGACAATAAAAGTACCTTTAAACCTAGCAAAATATATTTGTTTTTAAACCATACGAGTGTAGATGTAGCCTGAACCTGAGATGAAAATGTAGCATTTGTTTGGATTGTGGATTTTGCATCGCGTTGTACTTATGTCCTCTCTCCCTCATTGTCCTCAATATATAATGTTAGTCATAACCTGTGCATGCGTTTGTCAGACCCAGGTGCAGTGATGCTGTATCTTGTGTGTCCGCAGGTGTGATGTGTCTCTGTGCTGTAAACCAGGAAGCGGTTCAGAGTGGAGGTCCTACAAGCCGTCGCCTGGCCAAGTCCAGCCTCTGCACCCGTCCTACTGCTCTCTGCTCTGCCTGCCCATCACCTCTTTTACCGCCTCATTTCCCTGACACACTTTTTCACTACTCTGAACGAATCCGCTGGATGTTTGAACCAAAGCAACACAGGATGCAGAGTACAGATACTGAAAAGCTTGTGAAAAAGGAAGGAGAGAACAGTAAACAGTGCGCCTTTTCCACGCTTTCCATTCATTGTCTATGAAAGCAGCTGGGCAATGCATTCTGGTAGCGTCGCGGCGACTTTCGAGTTGCCCGCTCCTCATTTGCATAAAGTTAAATCCAGCAGTGGTGGAAGAAGGATTCAGATCCTGTACTTAAAGTACTAATACCACACTGTAAAAATTCTCTGTTACAAGTAAAAGTCATGCATTGAAAATGTTACTTAATACATTTAACATGTTCTCCTGCAGAGAAATCTCACCTCCACAACATCTCCTCTATTGGTCCTTTTCAGGATGTCTAAAATCCTGCAGACAGACTTGAACATGCTCACTGAAAATGGGGGGTTTTTGTAAGGCAACTACAAATGTAGAGATGCACCGATAGACCGGTTGGTGACCGGAATTGGCCGGTTTTCACGTGCTTTCACGCAGCTGTTTGGAAAGTCTTCAGCGTGTGTGCAGAACATAACAAGTTTGCAATATGCAACACCTGCAAGGAGAAAGTAGGGCGTGGAGGGACGACACCAAAAACCTAAATCACATTTTTTTAGTTGGATATTGGATGTGAAAAGAAGGAAATGGTTCTAACATTGCACTTTAGATGTGTGTGAATTTCCCACACCAGGAGTAATTTATATAGTTCTATTTTATAGTGATCCATTATCTGTTCAAAAAATGTTCTGTGCAAAATGTTCTATTAAAGAAAAGATAGAAAATAAATAATTGTGTGTGCTGTAAAGTGGTTAGAAAAAATGAAATCGGAATCAGCTAAAATCAGTATCAGCTGGTCTAACTCAAAGAAAATCGGAATCGGCCTAGAAAATTGTAATCGGTGCATCTCTAAATATTAGGTCCGTTGAATGAATGTGAATTTTGTGATGTTTAATGTTTACAGACCTAATAGTGTTTTTGAGAACTTCCTGTGTCTCAATCAGTGACAGCTCAATAAGATGCGTCAGCAATGAGTTTTACTTTGTTTATGCTGTAGCCTAGCTACACGCTTGTCTCCTTAGCCCGTTTGCTTAAAAAACACACGTCTGAAAGACTAAAGAACGGTCTAAAAGTTTTTGGATTATAGTGACACAATCGAGACAGCTGATAAGGTAGGCCCATCTGTTGAACTTTTTGGGGTATGATCGATTGTGAGCTCTATGTGCGAGGGAGATGAGAAGTGTAGGCTAGGTTCTTTCCATGCATTAATGTATACAATTTCTTACTCTTGTCAGGGGAGGTCATTCATTTGGGTGCCACCTATGGCTTGAACAGATAGCCTGCTATGCCACCCGATGTAGCCTATTATTGTTACAGGGTTTTATATATATGTGTGTGTGTGTGTGTGTGTGTATGTATGTATGTATGTATATATATATATATATATATATATATATATATAAAAAGCTAATCTCAAAGTAAAGTTAACAAGGCGACTACTGGTAACAACGTTAACGGCAAACACCATATCCCTGGCTTCACAACCCACAGGCTATTTGGTATTCTATTCTATCTTCCGGAGGGTTACATTAGTTTATCGATGGGTTTTGCCCCCAACGGCTCTAGACACTAGGATTAGGCACAGGTTCGGATATACAAAAAAGCTGTTTAAAGACAGATATTAAAAACAGGTTAAAAGAACCACTGGACAGGACGGACAGCGGGAGATTAAAACTTTAAATAAAAAGGTCAACTCCACAACTACCCCGGTCTCTCTCCTAAAGACATTACAAAATAAATAATTAAAATAAATAAAATATATATATATATATAGAAAGTTATGTAAATAAATAGCCCGGCGTCACAATACAAAATTAATTCTTAACCCAATATTAAAAACATTATTTATCCTCAAAAATTACAATGAAAACATTCAAAGGGTCTAAAATACTGTCTGAATTACTTGCCCTTGAGGTTAAAAAAATATATACACATACCATTAAAAATTAGTAATAAGTGCTGTGTTTAAAAGTGCTTTAAGAAGTAAAAAGTGCCACACAATAAATAACCATAAATAATTTAAAATACATCATAGAATAAAACCACACTGTTAGTAAAATGCATAAAACCAATGGCATGTGTATCATGTTAAAATCTTGAGGCATGTAATTCAACATGTAATAATAATAATAATAATAATAAATATTAGCAATAAAGACAGAAACACAATCAAATTATTAAAATATAGATAAGGCAGAGTAAAAGTTATAAAGGACAACCGAGGCATCTTTAAAATATTTATAAAAAAAAAACCCCATCAAAACATTAACATATGAGGTAGGACCCCCTCTGCAGGTAGAAATTAAACCCCCAAAAAGAAGAAAAGAATAATAAAATCTGAGAAGCATGCTATAAAAAACGTAATTAGTAGATAATTGCCAAATAAGTAGAGTTAGATGTATTAAGGCCAGCTACACACTGGCTGCGTGGCGTGAGCGTGTCAGCTCTGGGGCGTGTCCATTTTTATTTCAGCTCCCATGTTAACATGTTAGAGGTTGCACACTGCCTGCATGACACACACGTCTCAGTCCCAAAAACACGTGCATGCTAGAAATAGGACAGACGCCTATTTTTCAGTTTCCAGTTGTCCTAATGACCTCAGCATCACAAGAATTAGAGGAGAGTGACTAGGCAACGTGTGATTTCTGTTTTTGTGTTCCTGTTCAATTTGTGTTTCTTTGTTCTGTATGTTTAAAGTATAAAAATAAAAATAATTATCGATTTTCAAATATTGCACCTGTCAATACAGAAAACAATATTCTGGAGCCTATTTTGCTGTCAATACTGCCGACGTTGTCTTTGCTGTAATCAAATCAGTATATATTTATGTTTATGTTTATGGGAACCATCCATCCAGACAAGTCCAGACAAGGCTAGCAGCAGCAGTGCCGCGTCAGACACGTTTCTGGTGTGCAAAGACATAGAAAACGCCACGCAGCTGACACGCAACTGACGCGCCACGCTCACGCCACGCAGCCAGTGTGTAGCCGGCCTAAGTGGGTGTTTTAAAAAAAAAAATGAATCCAAGACAAACTCATGGGGGAGACAGAAACTTACTATAGCTTTAAAACACCACAATATTCAGTTTTTTTTTTTTTTTAAAGCTTCAGAAATGTATTTGTTGTCCCTTAAATTACGGTTAAATTCACATACTGACTTATATGGAAAAAATCAACTGATTCTAATTAAAAAACAGATATTTTGATATTAAATAACAAATCAGCTGCTGTGAATTGTACTGGTGGTGGGGCTGTTTACATTCACACTGCAGATTGTGTATCTGGTTCAGTTTTCAAATTTCACTTGTGTCAAATCTGTCATATCCTTACTTTGTCCATTTTTGTGTCACCACTATTTATGTCCTGGGGTCTTTTTTTTGCAACATGATTTTGGATATTGTTTAGCATTCATTGCTGAAAACTTTCTGCTTCTGTATTTGGAGAACATCAGAGAGACTGTTAAATTGTCATTCATTTGACTGAACCAGCTGTAAAATAAAAGCACAGATTATTTGGCTTTGGCTTTGTGTGCTGCATTAGAGTAGCATTGCCAGTAAAATGTGGAGGATTTAAAATGCCTAAATTAAAACAAATCAAACAGTGAAATACAGTCCACATTATTTCATAAAATCTTCTATCAGACTTCATGTTAAAATACAGCTCATGAAACACGATGATCACATAAGGTGCATGTAGTGCTTACACTCCTTCCAAAAAAATAAGGTTGAGAAAAAGTCCGTAGCAGTGGAACCAGACAGCCTGGTCTCACAGAATTCCGTGAAATGATCACGAACTGTTAAGACCGCATTACGTGGTGGTGGCACGGAATGTGTGAAAATTCTGTGTGGCCACCACACGGAAAACAATGGTGATGTAAAGTGAATGAGAAGATGATGTAGCATTAAGAGCGACTACGATAGCGAGTAGAATGAAAGCCTGAAAATCTGCATAGGGAGGGAGGTTGGTTGGGGTGGTGGATGGGTCAAACAACACGTTCTTCTTTTCCTAAACCCAACTGTCCCATTGTTGTCCAACCGTTTGTTTCCCTAAACCCAACGTTAATCGTCCCGTTCTTCTTTTCCTGAACCCAACCGTCCCGTTGTTGTCCCGCGTGTCATGGAAAGTTAAGCCCACCCACGACCTTTTCCTTAACTTAAGGGGCCGTGTTCATTTCACAGAATTCTTCCGTGGGCCCATAACGTAATTTTCTGCGATTCCTTAAAACTGCCACAGATTTTGAGTTAAGGGGCCGTGTTCATTTCACGGAATTCTGTGAGATCAGGTTGACCAGGAGCAGCACAGGTAGCTGTGGCCCAGCCAGCAGAAGTGGAGAAAAAAAACACACCAGCAAGTAAACCCTGGGCTGAAATCTGAGGAAACTCACCTCCAAAAGGGAAATCAGACCATGTGTTGCCAGGAGCTCGTTGTGATTGACTTTCGCTTCACTCTCACCGCTCTAAACAAAATACCGTAGCTCTAAAAACCTACTGTACACTACCTGTGCAGCAGACAAACACAATTAGACTAGCTGGCGAACCAAGTGAAGTATTTGGCAGCAAAAGAGACAGATATTTCCCTCAGGAGTTGGTAGAGACAAAAAGAGAAAGATGGACAGATGCACAACTCCAAAATGAGCTAATGCTGCCCCGTAACAGATGCAAATTTGACTTGTCAAACCAACTTTAATAAGAAACCAATGAGAACACATGGCTTAAAATAAGATGTCTGTTCCAACATTAATGCTCCTGCTCAGAGTGAGGCGCCACATGCTCCATGGGTTGTAGGGCCGACTCATCTCGGTTGAAGCTGGCGGCGACGGGGCGGGACTGCTGACCAGATCAGTCAGCGTTGTCGAGTTGGTCGTTGGAGGAAAAGGGCGTAAGGCTGAGTCTGCGTTTGTTGACCAAATGGAGCTGCCGAAGGGTGTGGTGGCAGACCAGGGGCCGCGGGCGTTTCCCAGGAGGGACTGAAAAAAAGAGAAGAGAAGCTACACAATAGTATCGTGAGCAGGAAGGGAAAAAAATGTATCTGCAACCTACATTAAAAACAACTAATGCCGATCTTACACCAAATTACTTTTTAAGCAATTCCACTATCACAGACTAATATCCAACATCGCTATGAAATCCTGAGAGTCTTGCTAGAGTTGGGCATGCTCCCGTAGTCTCAATCGTTTGGTGTAAGGTCTTAAAACTCAGTCCCAGTCAGTTTTTTCCTGTCTTGACGTTCCGACTAACTCAAACATGTTTGATATTATCGTTAAGTTTCAAAGTGTTCATGTTATGCTCATTTTCAGGTTCATAATTGTATTTAGAGGTTATATCAGAATAGGTTTACATGGTTTAATTTTCAAAAAACAAAATATTTTGTTGTACTGCACATTGCTGCAGCTCCTCTTTTCACCCTGTGTGTTGAGCTCTCTGTTTTAGCTACAGAGTGAGACATCTCACTTCTGTTCCATCTTTGTTGGGAGTTGCACATGTGCAGTACCTAGGTAAGGACTACTAGCCAGTCAGAAGCAGAGTATGAGGGCGTGCCCTGACAGTACCTAGGTAAGGACTACTAGCCAGTCAGAAGCAGAGTATTAGGGCGTGCCATGCTAGCAGCTAGGCGAGCATTATAACGTGTGTTCCAAAGTGACCACGTTTGTCTCTGAAGTAAAGGCTGGACTACAATAGAGCTGTTTGGAGCAGTTTGTGAACAGTGTTTTCTGTTGGAGATGGTAAGTCCCTTTGGGGTGGACTTTGTAAAAGATATATAGCACAATAAAGGAAAGGGAAAAAGCCAAAAGCATATTATGAGCACATGGTAGTAAAGTCAAATCACGTGACCATTGTTAACAACCAATGGGTGCACTCCCTCCAGCACCAAACAGGAAGTAGCAAACGCCTAAAAGTAGCTATGACCCAGTTCAGAGGCTGCAGCCTTCGGAGGCTGCATTCATAGACAGATTGCGTCACACCAGCGCGACGAAGGCTGTCCCATTTCTTTTAATTTTGAAGGCTCCTTCAAACCCGGTCCACAAACGCGGCCTCCTTTTACAGAATTCGGAGGACCCAACTGTTGTGTCAACCAATATTTCCTTTTTTTTTTTACATTTTTAGGCCGCTATTTCATTATTAAATTCACTTCTGACATTGTTTTAGGCAAGAAATTAACTGTGTAGATGTCGAATATAGGCAGTCCTGCTCTAAGGCCCCCGCTGTGAGCTGCCTGGAGCTCTGAGATGTTCACATGTACGCTCCATGAGGGTTTATTTTTATTTTTCCTCTCTCTTTGAGACACTTGACCAAATGGTAAAATGCAAGGAACAACTTCTGGCTCTATTTCGGTGCTGTAGTTAACGTTTTGATCACTTATCAGCTGTAACTGTCAAGGTTGCTAGGCGACAGGAGCGGTGCTTCAACGCAAACAGGAAATATTATCGGTCTATCCCTACCTCCGGGTACCGCCACCATTCATTTGCTTGTACAGCAGAACAGAAAATCAGCAAACTTTCCCTTACTGTAGTTACCAGCTACCGATAGCAATAGCTAGCTAGCTTGGTTAACTTTTTCAAAACCAATCTAGTTGTAGTCTTGCAATGTGTGAGCCTGCCAGATCCCCAGTCTTTACATATTATGACAGTCTTAAGCGTTAGATGTGAGATGATTATCTTTAGATGTGAGACGGTGTCAGACTTTCTTCTAGTGTACGGTAAGCATAAGGGATCTTACTGCAGTTGGAGTGGCCGGGGAGCTGGAGCTGCGGGGCCAGTCACTGCTCGGGATGTCCCAGATGGACGAGGCAGGGGTGAAGTCAGGCCAGCTTTGCTGAGACTCTGATGACTTTGGGAGATTCATTCCACTTAAAACTAAATACACACACACACACACACACACACACACACACACACACACACACACACACACACACACACACACACACACACACACACACACACTTCAGTTTGAATGCAGCCAGTCAACCATAAACTGTTACACCAGTTACTCTACTTTCTTATCTGTTCGTTGACATAGCCACACAGGTTACCTCGTGTCAGGTTGAAGGAATTGTTGGGTTGAAAAAGAGAGAATGAGTTGGCAGAATGGAAGTTGGTACTACTGACTGTGTCAATGGGACTCCATAATCCAGAGCTATGGGAGGAAAACAAATATATGCAGAATATTAAACTGGGATTACATGTTGCGGTCATGTCTGGATGTAAATGTTGTCATTTTCTCACACTACCTGTCAGAGCTGTCCCTTTCCACTGATGTCATGTGCGGCAGAGTCTTTCCTTGGCTGTCAGTTTTACCTGGGCCAGAGCCGCCTGAAGAGAACAGGAAACATCAGTGGTCTCTCTCGTAAACAAACCAGCATAGCACAGGGACACACACTTTGATCAAGCGTTAGTTCATGGTTACATCTGTACCTGGGCTTTTATCATAACCAGCAACTACGGCAGCATAGGTGGGGTTCCCATTTTTGCCCGCGAGTAGAGTGGCTACAGACAATTTATTTCCTGGGGCCTTCTTTTGGTTTCCCTCACTGCAAAAGTGTCAAAAATTCACCAAGAATCTGGATTAGATTTAGGTAAAAACTAAAAATACAGTACCAAAATAGCATGCTTTATTATGATAATAAATACATAGTTAACTCAATTTATAAATAGAGTTTTTTAAAGGAGTTACACAGTGCTCTATTTATTTTCACTTAGCTGGAGACATCCAGCACTTGATTTCTGATAAGACAAGACATTAGGCAGGGGCAGGTTGCCTTCCTCACTGCTTTTTAACAGGACGTAGATCTAAGTATAATCCACTATAACAACTAACCCAGTATTTTCTAAAATCTTTGATAAAAATGCTAAATTTTTTTTTAAATCAAGAGGGTCAAAGCTGGGCTTCCTGGGAAGCGTGGCTGCACTACTGTATGTTTAAGGCAGGCAGCCAGTGGAAAGAGAGCTGTTCAAAGGTTAAAATAGCAGGACCGAAACCTCCTTCAGAAATCTAACAGGCAAAAATTGTTTCCTTTTAAAGTGCACAGAGTAAGGCAGGGGGGTCATGGTGTGCAGAATGGTCATCAGTGACAAAACTGATCTGGAGCTGGTTATCATTCATTGAGATTTTGACAAATGAAAAGGAGAGGCTTGCGTTTGTTGGCTGGGAGGCGGGTTGGTACATAATTGATAGTTTTTTAAAGGTTAACAGTTGCTGGTAATGATGCTGGAGAGACAGCTTTTTGGTAAGTGGACATAAGTTCTTCCAGAATTTTTAAACGGCATGAGCTAAAATTGTGTTGTTTTATTCGCTTCACATTTGACCATGTGGATACCTGTTACTGTTGAGCACACTGCTGTTGGAGCCTCGGGACAGTAAGCTGGGGGAGGTGGGTGGAGGGGAGCTGGTCCCTGCTGTGATGGATCCCTTCAGGAAAGGGTCCGCGTTTATTGTCTGGAGGGAGCGCCCTTCTTCCAGCTTCCCATCAACTGCCAAAACAAACATGTCACAAACACATCTGGTATAAAAGCAAATGGCAAAGAGACAACAGTTAAATAGGGCTGCACAATTAATAGAATTGTAATAAAAAACAAAAACAATGCAATCTAGAAAAACAAGTATTTTGCACATTACATTTTGCAAGTAAACTTTTATTTTGTCTTGCGTTCTGAAGGGGAATTCAAAAACGTTCAGGTGGGAAAAGTATTAAGGGAAATTTCACAGTTTAAGGTGTTTTCACTATTGATTTGTTTTAACTTTTATTTAACTGTTTTTTAAGTTTAATATATGCAACATCTTTCCAACGAGTCATTGAGTAATTGTGTTAAATAATCGCGATTTCAATATTGACCAAAATAATTGTGATTATGATTTTTTCCATAATCAAGCAGCCCCATATTTAAAGAAATACCATGTAACTTGTAACTAATGACCTAGTGTTGCTTTAAGTGAAGAAACTCACATCTCTGTTTCTGCAGCGGGCGTGTCTTTGGGATGTTGGCGAGAGGGTGCAGAGCTTTGGAGGTGAAGCTCTGGCGTCGTTTGTTCTCCAGCGGTGTTACATATGGCAGCTCCAGAGAACTGGGAACAATCAAAAGATTTGTCATGAAAAGGATTTTTTTTAAAGCAATACACAAAAAAGATGATGTCATCGCCTGTTATTACAGTGTTTCCTTTAGGATTTTTTTTAGCAGTGGGGGTCTGTCCGAACAGAGGAACTATAGGGCACTTAACATCTACAACAGGTCTACACTTAGAACGTACCCACTGCGGTGACGTTTTTGGTGGAGCTGTTCGTTTAATAGTCGACTCGGAAGAAAGAGAACGTTTTGACAATAAACTACATCAACACAACAGTATGTGGAGTTAAATTGGACGGGTCCAATAACCTCTGAATAGTTCTACTTGTTGTTAAATTGCTATGTGAGCGGCAGGATAATTTAAAAGGCAACTGCAACTACATTTATTGTACAGCCCTATTTCTGATACCGTGGTGGCAGAAATTTTGCCATGGTGCCACTACAAAATCAACATAGAGGAAACACTGGATTACATGAACATACCTGGATTTTTCTGCTGGGCTCTCTTTCTTTGTCTTTCCTTGTTTCTTAGGTTTGATTAGGAAATTTGAAGCCTCTTCTTTCACTTTTTCCGTGGTTACTGTCCTTCCTTTCTTTTTCACTGGTTCCTGGAAGAAATGATGGGAAAATATATGATGAAGAGTATGCATATTAGTATGTCATTTCCATAGTAGTAGATGCCAGAGCCGTTTTTAAAGGTAGAATATGTAGTATCGCTTTGCACAGTGTTCAAAGTTGGCCCCTCCTCCCCGGCTCAACAGCCAGAGAGTTGAGCGAGCTAGAGAGTAAATGAAGAGAGGGAATCAGAGAAATAAAACAATCTTTTCGAATTGTTGCACGGAGGTAATGTTCTAAAGCACAAATAAACACATCCACACCTCCGCGAAAAGGTGTGGGATTACGAGTGAAAGCAGAGCTTCATCCTGTTTGTTTCTCTGTGTCGGTCAAGAAAGTGGCAGTTTACACGGAACGGGCTGCACAACATGCACGCGGTTATTGGCTGGGGGTTACACACCCATGTGGGGCCCAAAAGCTCTTTGTTGACGCCCACAAACGTCCCGCACTCACCAAAATAAACAATAAAAGCAGCAGCCAGGGTCCCTGCAGATTCAGACACTACCACACACTTCTAGTGGCTCATAAGTGATGATTGAGAGAATTACTTTTGTATTAGTCTATACATCGTTTTTTGGGGGAAAAGCATTGCATTTTATACCTCTGAAAGTACATGTATATATACGTGTTGTTTTCACACATGGGATCGCCCCGCTTCGCAGCATTGCACGCTGGTTGGCTCGCCACCAGTTTCTCTCCACTGACAAGCAAAGAAAACAGTCTCCACCCTCCTACAACCGTGATGGCTGCAGCTGATTGGACAAACGTGTCACGTGGTCTGGCTGCTCTCGAATTTCAAAAACGACCATAATGGCGTTCACTGAAACATGTTTCTGAAAACATTTTAAGCGACAAATAGGCCATGCGGTTGCTGAATGTGTCTTCATTTCAGATGGACAACGGTCAGTTTAAAAGATTTCCGTCAGGTTTTGAGAGGCGACTCCTCATTTGCATAAAGTTGGTTGGATTCAACTTTATGCAATTTACGCAAACTTCTCCAAAGTCCCCGTGACGCTACCAGAATGCAACGCACGGCTGCTTCCTTAGAAATGAATGGGAAGCGGTGAAATGACGCTGACAATGGACACGTACTATCAGTCTTTTCGACCCAGTCCAAGTCAATAATTTGAGAATGACTTGAAAATCAAAAAGCCCTGTGAAAAAAGGTGGCAGTGCTAACCATGCACCACCATGCCATCCCAGCTGATCATTTATCATTAAGCTGTAGAAGCATTTAAACAAAACACATTTTATTAGATCATTTTATAAAAAATGCAGTAGGAGGACGCCTCCTTCAACGTCTTGTTTAAAACAGGGCGGACAGCATAAAAAATAGGTTATTTCTAATAATTAATATAACAGACAAATGCAACAAATATTTGACAAAGACAAAAAAGGAGCTCTTTTGATTGCTAAAAGCTAGCCTGGTCCTACGAGACTCTTGTACATTTCATTAGTCCAGAGAGTCTGGCCACTCTCCATTGACAAGTGTTAACTTCCTTGAAGGCGGGTACTCTGTTGAAGTTTAAAACTATTGGATCTGGTAGCCTAGCTCCGCCCTCCTACGTACTGTCTGGTAGGACAAGACTAACAAGAGGGGAGACGACAACAACTATTGGCTTAGCATCGCTAGTGTTAGCCTTAGCCAAAATCAAACTGTTCCTGAACCCCGTGGGGAGGAGGGCCACAACATTATGTCCACCAACAAAACTCAGCAAAGATTGTTCTTACTCATGCTTTAACTTCTGGATATTCGACAGCGTTGCCACAACGGACCGCATCTTTCTCCGCCGCCATTACGGAACTCACCGAAGGTTAGCGAACCTCAATGTCATTGTCCTCAGCCACTCCGTCTGTTTGCTGATTGGACCGCTAAAAATTTGACCGGAGAAAACCCAAGAATATACTGAAACCCAGACGGAGTAGTGAAGGAAAATGAAAATTTAGCGGAAGTACGTAGGTGGGCGGAGCCAGGCTAGCTAAAAGCAGAAACTAGCACATAAATGAGTTGAGCGTAGAAATCATTTGCATGGCTACAGGGAGGAAAATAGGCTGTATGCTATGGAGACATGCGCATCCTGGTTATGTTATTTCTCAATGTTTATTGGTCACCATGTAAAGTCTCATAGCAGACCCACGTCGAGTCACAAAATGAGAACTTTGACTCATCTGCTATGGGACAGCACTTACTTGAGTCCATATCTCAGGTCTACAGCTGTGTTAGATGCAATGCATGGAGAGAGTTGACAGAAATTAAATGTACAACCCAGAATGTGAGCTCGGACTACGAGACAAGTGTACCTCTTTGATGTTCGCCTCCACATCTGGATTGGAGGTCTCTGTGGTAGTGGAGGAGCTGTCGTCGGCCAGGTTATCTTTTAGCTCTTCTCCCTGAGTCTTTACTGTTGATTTTTTCTCTCTCTCTTCCTTCTTCCTCTGGGCTTTTGTATTGCCGCGCAGCTTCCCTTTGGATTCCAATACTGCAAACAATAGTAAACACACACCTCAAAGACCTGTACCTGATTACAGAGGCCTTCTGCCCGGCTATCTTGACTGAGTGCTCTGTTCCTGTAGAGTCTCACCACTGAGTGAATCTGGACGGTCCAGGTCGTTGTCTATGGCTCTTATCAGGTTGGCATATTCTGCATCGTCAGGACAGAGGCCTCTGTGAGGCAGCGATGGCCCAGCTAAACTTTGACCCTGGAGGTCCAGTTGTTTGGTACGCCGAGCTTTTTGGTTGGCTAGCTGGCAGGCAGCTGGAGGGCCTTCTTGGCCTGAGGTTGTACTCCCTTGGGTCAGCTGCGAGGAAGTAGCTTGCATTGAAGGGCGGCTGAAGCCGATCCGGGACCTCTTCTTTTGGCTGCCCTGTCGGCCTCTGACCCGAGCTGCTCCATTGCTGGACGCATATCCTCCTCGGAAGTTCTGGGGAGAGTCGCCGTAATCGTTCAACCTGAAAAGGTTGACAATTTTCTGTTAAAGTACACTTTACATGCTGCATCTCCCCTTGTAGCTTCTAAAGAAGAGAAGAGCTGCAACAATTAGCTTTATTAATCAGATTCAGTCAATCAATAGAAAATCATTCTGCTAACTATCTTTCTCCAAACTTGTCATGGTTTTCTAAAGTGTTTTATAGACCAAATGATTCATCAATTAATCGAGAAAATAATGAAAATAATCATTAGTTGCAGCAACTAAAGACAAGAAAAAATATATGATTTTTTATATCACTGTAAAATCGTTAAAATAGTCTCATTTTAGGCTGGAATACAAAGTGAGAATATGATACACTAGCACTATAAAGTGGTCTTTTGCTCCTGCAATAATAATTGAAAGAAACAATGAGAAACTACACTAAAGGGGTGAAATCACTTATTCCCCCGGCTGAACAGCCAATCAGACAGCTCTCACTCACCAACTGCCTCAGGTTAAACACGCAAATGTACCCAAATGACCAACGATAAGGTAAGTAAGTGGTGGCAGTACCAGACACTGCAAAAACTGTTGACAGAGGTTAGCCACAGCCTGACAGCTATCACCGTCCTCTCTGTGTGTCAGAGCCTCTTAAACACACCTAATCAGAACGATGGAACATTATTTAAAGATCGTCTTAGAACCTTTTTAACAATCAATAGATGGATCTTCCTCTTCATTAGATTAACATTATATATTTTTGTGCATTGATGATATCATGAGGTTTGATCAACCTTTGTCCCGTTTTACACTTACTCTGAATCACTGTGAATTAGCACAGTTCCCCTGGGATTAAAAGGTCTCCACGTCTCCATGGAGGGGTTGGATTCCACAGACACGCGTCTCTGGAAAGGGTCCCATATGCTCTGAGCCTCCACATAGGCTGTGGCAATCACCAACACAAACATGGAACTAAAGAGACGTGAATATGGACTGTTAGATGGGTTGAAATACAAAATGAAATACAACAGCGAGGGGTTTTATTGCTTGTGGTGCTTGTGCTACACTGCAGTACAGAGTGAAACTCACGTCATGGTGAACGACACTATGAAGCAGAGCTTCCGCTCCCAGCTCGGTCTGGGCAAGGTCAAATCCACCTGTGGCCTATAGATGTTTGTTATAATTAGGGCTGGGCAATATATCATATTGATTTTGATATTAGGCTAGATATAGTCTTACATTTTGGCTATATCGTATCATATCGTAACATGATGAAATTACAAGTGTTGTCTTTTCCTGGTTTGTAAGGTTGCATTACAGTCAAGTGATAAAGTGAAAAAAATCAAAAATCTCATTGTGTAAATGTTTTGGGAAAACACCAATAGTCAACCCTACAATAGCGTTGCAATATCGACATCAATGTGGTAGGTAAAAAAATATAGTGATATTTGAGTTTCTCCATATCGCCCGGCTCTAGTTACAATGTAGGACTGTGGCTAGTTAGAAAACCTGGGAGGTATCTTTGTGATTCAGCCATGGTGTGACATATGCTTATTACACACACGTGTAATTGAGCATATGTGTAGCTCTGAGGAAACATAGATTCTTTTGTCATGATCATGCTGGTTATAGCTACTGTCTGTAACGTTAGTCAGATACTGGTGTGCTGCAAACTAGGCCTGCAGCGACGCGTCAATGACGTCGACGCATCGACGTCAAAATTACGTCGACGTCGTATTTTTGCGTCGACGCTTCGCCACACACACATGTGGGAGACCAAAACATTGCAGGAAACAGCAACCTCCTCACAGAATTCCCAACAAAGCCCTGCAAAAAGCCCCATGAAAAGAAAAAGTCCTAAAAAAACAGCTCGCCCTTAATCATCGAGGGTATGGGAATACTTAAAATATAGTCCCAAGTACTAACGTTAGCTAAATTAATTTCATGTTTGTGTAGTGTGTTGTGTAGCCTGCGCACTTAGGTGGTGCTAGCTAACTATCTTAGCTCTCCGTGCAGTTTGTTCGTGCTAGGTTAGTAGCTAACGTTAACGTTAGCTAGCTACTGGCGCCTAGACAGCTGTGTTTAGCTAACGTTAGTTATCATCTAATGTTGGCTTGAATGGTAGCTAACTTACGGCTGCAGAACACAGCTATCTATAGTAGCTAACGTTAGCTAACGTGAACGTTAGCTACTAACCTAGCACGAACAAACTACACAGAGCTAAGATGCGTTGGTTAGCCTAGCACCACCAAAGTGCACAGCTGCATTAGCATGTAAACCTACAGAATAGCAGTTAAGAGAGTCAGTTTGATTATGCATCAGGTTTTATGTTGGGACTGTTATGTTGTGTTAAACACTCTCAGGAATGTCTGTACTGTTCACTGCAGTGTTTTTCTTTTTTGCACTACAACTTGATTTTTTTGAACAAGAGAGTTATGTTGGTACTGTAAAAGAGTAAACAGGCTGGCCTTTCATTTTGTATAACAGTAAAATAATTATTTTATTTTGTG
The DNA here is from genome assembly GCF_008315115.2 of Sander lucioperca. Classification (NCBI taxonomy): domain Eukaryota; kingdom Metazoa; phylum Chordata; class Actinopteri; order Perciformes; family Percidae; genus Sander; species Sander lucioperca. The sequence goes on from NC_050187.1 coordinate 1,776,523, forward strand.
TAAAGCAGAAGATTTTTTGCTGTGCAAAATTGTTTAATAAAATATATTAAGAATTTTTTGGTATTTATTTGAGATACATTATGGTTTTTATTAATCGAGCAACAGAAAAATAATCGTTATATTAATCGTCCAATTAGTCGTTAGATTAGTTGACTAATCGATAAAATAATCGCCCGATTAATCGTTTAATAAATAATCGTTTACCCCCAGCTCTACTGCAAACCAGCAATGTGTTTTACAATTACAATAATTGCTTATTTACACGGACACAATGGTGGTGTTTGATTCATTCTGACCCAAATTGCTTTGTCGCCCTTCTGGCTGTTGTTGTACTGTATATGGTGATATTTTTGCAAATGTTTCTTAAAAAATGAATGATCTCTGTCCACTGGAACGCTATGGCTTTTAATTTAAAACAGTTTATTTAAAACAATTATACTTATCAAACAGATGGATTTAGAAATAAAGGCCTGCCTCTAAAAGCCTGCTTCAAATAAAAGCCTGGTACCTTCTGCAGTTCAGGTAAATAAAGGCCCCGGTTTTTATTTGAAGAATTACGGTACCCTTAAATGTTCAGTATACTGGTCGTTCCCGACCTGACGCGCGCAAATGTGACGTCATGGGAGCGCCGTAACTGTTAGGGTTATACTGGCGCGTGGTGGTCGCGACACTAGCTGCAGTCTTCTCCTGAACAGAGGTGGCGCTAATGAGGAAAGGCTACCGACTTTACTCTTTCTTCGGACTAGAAGAAGAAGAAAAAGGTAAACAACGGCAGAACTGGCAGCAGCATTGACGTCAATGCTTCGATTTGATTCAATGACCTACTTGGTGGGATCAAGCCTTTCATTCACCATAAAAGAACTCATCTTAACCCAGTAATTTTAAAAGAGAGACTTGCAGTCACTCTGAGAGTCCTGGCATCTGGTTGTTGGCGAACTCGTTCATACTTCCTGTTTCCGCTTTGTCGCGCGCCGCTGAAAAAAAATAGATTGGTGCACAACCTCCGGTCGCGCACTCAAAATACTGATCTACGTCATTTTGACGTCACATTGGCGCGGCTACTGTAAAACGGCCATACGTTTATCTTTCTTTCTTACCTTACAAGATCCATCAGGGCATCAGCAGTGGAGGAGGCCTCCCTGTCTTCTTCGTCTTCTATTTTACTACCATAAGAAACTCCAGGCTTGATCAACAATACCAGTGTTATCCCTACAAGACAGAATCCATGGTTGAGCATAAGAAGCAAAACACTGTATCTGCTATATAACAGAGGAGGCTGGTCCATAGAGGCAGAGGTAAGAGGGTAGATTGATATAAAAAAAAATATATATAAAAAAGAGTAATTTGTTGAATAATTCAATACTTAATATCCATCATTTATAAAATATTTTTCTCTCTTTTTTTGTAAAAAAACAAACAAATTCTGATTAAAATGCTTCAACAGCGACACCAAAAGGGAAGGAGCTGTCTGGGGAGGCAGTGGAGACCTTGATGAGGTTTGAATATTGTGACTCTGCGTTGAAGGGTGTGGGCGTGGCAGCATGGCGAATTTCGATGTTACGTCATGAAACAGGAAGTTGTTGTAACTCAAATGTACATTGTTCAATCCGCCCAGAATTTCTCATGCATGATAAGAGTTCAGTCCTGAGGACATCTACATTAGCCTGGCTCCGCCCTCCAACGTACCTCCGCTCAATTTTCATTTTCCTTCAGTACTACGTCTAATGTACCAGAGTCTGGTAGGACCAGGCTAATGTACCAGAGACTGGTAGGACCAGGCTAATGTACCAGAGACTGGTAGGACCAGGCTAAGGACCAGGCTAATGTACCAGAGACTGGTAGGACCAGGCTAATGTACCAGAGACTGGTAGGACCAGGCTAAGGACCAGGCTAATGTACCAGAGACTGGTAGGACCAGGCTAAGGACCAGGCTAATGTACCAGAGTCTGGTAGGACCAAGCTAATGTACCAGACTCTGGTAGGACCAGGCTACATCTACATGCCAATACTGACTCACAGTTATAGCCCCACCTGCTGTTAACAAGATGTCAGCCTCATGTGACAAACATCATCCAATTTACATGAAATTTGCATTGTATTGTCTAAATTTGATTTAGCAACATAATGCATGATCAGTACGTATTGTCAGTGTGGTGGCCATTTTCTGTGTTTAGCCATGAAACAGGAAGCACTGTTTGATTATTGCGCTTGCAGCTTCAATTTGTTTTGTTTTTAATAATTCCCGATTTTCATGGTTTTTGTTCTAACGCTTTAAATCAGAGGGTGTTGTGTAAAATGATGCTGCGTCTCCCCTCGTTGACTGACAGGCTTCTAGTGACATATTACACACACACACACACACACACACACACACACACACACACACACACACACACATACTCTCATCCAGAGTCCACAGTGATTGTTCATAAAATTCTTGTAAGCCATTTCTTGTTAATGCACCGCAACACCAAGGCAAATTCCTTGTATGCGAAAACCTACGTTGCAATAAACTAAACTAAATTCTGATTGTGTTACACCTTAATTTTAGTAGAGATAAGAAATAAGTAGCCAACTAGTATAAAATAACATGCCGCTGGGGTTTGGTTATCCTCATGAACTCATGAGCACAACACAGCAGCTAGATTCAAATGGGATGAGTAGGAAATACTACAGCTACTACTGTAAATCATTTAAAAAAAAAATCATTGTTTTTTTCTAGTGCTTCACAAAAAAAAAACGTGCAAAGTGCTTCACACGGCATAAAACTGTGAAAAGCAAGACGAAAAAAATACATAATTATATAATAAAAAAATCTGTCAATCACATTTTGATCAGGCATGTTTGAACCCCCATAGCAATTGTGATAGCAGTGTGCTTTGTGTGGATGAAGCATGAAGTTAATTTGACTCATTTAGCGGCTGGCTCTCTGCCTCGTAACGTTACTACTCCGCTGCTCGTTTGTCTGTTACTAAAACCTCAGCTCCACGACTTGCCGGAAGTCGGCTTATTAATGGAAGTGTATAGGTTACCATGGCAATGGTACACATAAAAATGGCTGCTGCTCTGACCATTCTGCTACGTTGATTTGAATGGAAATGGCCTATCTATCCATTTTATTTCTATGGTGCAAGAACACATTCTTGAAGATGATCATGCAAGAAAGTAAACGTGTTACCTGGTTGAAAAAAAACTGCAATTACAATGGTGACAAAGGCGAGTGAGTGAGTTTTGAATAGCATATTTACACGCTCAAGTGAAAGAGGAAACTTGTTGTTCGTCAATAAAAAGGGCATCTTTCCTAATAAAACCAGTAACCAATATTTCTCTTACCTATAATCCCAGCTATCAGAGCAATTTTCCTGGAAGATTGAACACTTAGACCAGAAACACCTAGGAAAAACAACAACATGAGCGACAATGTGCAGACTACAGTATGGATGGTCAATATATTAGTCTTACATAAGGGTAGGTAATGGAGAGTGAGGGGAGCACAGTTACATCTCAGTGATAACAAGTGAGCTCAGGTGTGTTTGAGACCTCTGTGAGGAGACCAAGGTAATAAAAGTTTCACATTTTAATAAATGTTTGTTTTATTTTAGTTTTGACTTCTGGAGTTTTCAGAGTGTGTTTCCTAGTTTTAGTTTACTTTCAGTTTTTCAGAAAGATTTAGTTTTTTTTCTCTCCAGTACATTCAGAGGTTTTGCTGCTGCAGCCTTAAGGTCGTTTTATGCTTCTGTGTTGAATCAACGGCGTACCCCCGCAGACCCCTCTGCGTCTAAGCCGGACCCTACGCCGGACCCTACGCCGGACCCTACGCCGGACCCTACGCCGGACCCTACGCCGCACCCTACGCCGCACCCTACGCCGCACCCTACGCCGGACCCTACGCCGTACCCTACGCCGTACCCTACGCCGTACCCTACGCCGTACCCTATGCCGTACCCTATGCCGTATCCTGTCGTGCACCTCACGAAAAATGTAACTACACGTCGCAGCGACGCATGTCGCAGTGACGCACGTCGCTTGGCCGTGGCTTTGTAGCGTTGCATTTCGCCCGACTCATTTCCTGGTTCTCCTTCTCCGTAAACAACATGAAATCAAGGAGAGGGTTAACTTTTCCTGCTCCAGATTTCCCACTGTGGTCAGAAAGAACAGGGGAGACACTTTGTTTCTCTCACTATGACTCTAGAGTCGCTACTCACTCTGAAGCTAATTGCCGTCACTCACTTCTCCCTCACTCTAACACACTCCCCACACACACACACACACACACACATGCCGGCTTGACGCACACACCAGCGCACAAGTATAAACATCAGGCCACTTACGTAGGCTATGGCGAAAGCTCTGCGTGGAGCCTCCGCAGGACCATAAAACGGCCTTTACTTGGTCTGGTATAACCAGTAGCTCATGGTGGCTAATGTTAGCTAACTTTAGGTAGATATGCCTGTGTAAGTGACATTACTACGTCAGTTTGTTGTCTTCATACATCATCTATACTTGCAACCTTTTAGCATTTACCATTATCCTGTAATTAGGACTTATGGCCACAGTGGCTGGTGTTACAAAAGTTACAAAGACTCGCTTGAAGGTTTAACACTCTATATAGGTTTAATAAGTTTAAACTTGTCAAACCACCAGTATATTCTTTTTAAATGCTGTGTGTGCAACATGTATAACCAAATGTAACAGTTAACAGTGTGAGCAATACTCCTGTGGCTTACCCATTATCACACTCATAACAATGAGAGGAACGGTAGCCACCTGAAGCATCCACATGAGTATTTCTCCTGGAGAGCCCATGTAGAGGATGTCGCTGTCCACCTGGCCACAGGACTCGAGAGTCAAGCCCAGGGCAACGCCTGTGAGACAATAACAAAGAAATCTTTCAAATCCAGGTTTCAAGGGTTTAAATAGCTGGGAATAATAGAGGTAAAACAAAGCCAAACCTTTTTACTAAAAGGGGGGGTTCTATTCAGTCAACCATAAATCATAGGTGGAAAGCCATAAAGCACATCAAATTGTTAGCAAATACACATTGACCAATAAAAACCTATGTCGTACTTAGGCTTTTTGCATATCCCTATATGCTTTAAACATATTTAGACTGATTGGTAATTAAAAAAAAAATAATTAAGTACTGTTTTTTTGGGGCTTTTCCATTTATTAGATAGTGAAAGGGGGAGAGAGATAGGGGATGACACACAGCAAAGGGCAGCAGGTTGGATTCGAACCCGTGCCGCTGCAAAGGACTCAGCCTACATGGGGCGCACGCTCATACTGGGTGAGCTAGAGGCCGCCCCTGATTGGTCTTAAATAAAATTTTTAACACCTAATAGAGTGCATTGCTGTCTGACTGTCAGCTGGATTTTGAGCAGATATTTACTGTAGGTGCTATTCTAACACTCATTTTATGAATCTGATGAATCTTTATTGATTACATTTTTATTTTTATAGATGTATCCAAGAAAACCATGGACAAAGTGGAACTGCAACAGTAACTAGCAACATTTTGATAAAAAATATGTACATTCTGTATCCGAGCCATGCTGCTTTTCAAACCAAATTCATCATCACTTGTAAGTAAATAAATAATTCTAACCTGTCTATCAGAATCCTCCCATTCACCTTAGAAAGGACACTAGTGAGAGCTGCAGACCTACAAACATTACTAATAATGCCACCTGTTTTATCTTTCATAACAGGAACCAACAGCACTAAGTTTATAACGTTACAGTCAGGCAGAATGCATTTACTAGAAAGTCAGTAAAACAAGTGGCAAAATAGATCAGCAGTTGATTCCCCAGCTCTGAAAAGATTCAGGATGAAGCTTAACTGTCATGTCTGCATCATGTGTCTCATGTCTGTAGATACACTCAATCAATGATCATCATAGACATTGATGTTGCAATAATAAACAATTTACAGTGGGTTATTATTGTGGCCACTCTAAAATAAAACTAATGATTTAAATTATCCACTAGATGAAGCTGTTTAACCTGCTGAGACCAGAGTAGTCTGTAGCCTATAACGTTAATAGGCTGTCTATGTCCCAACATTTCAGAGCCTCTCTGTATCTACCAGGAATTTTCTTAATACTTTGCAGGCACCATTTTTGGCAACAGTTGCTATCAAACTCAAGTATGCCTATATAGTTGTCACTTACCCAGAATAACAGCCGCAGTAATGTCCTCAGTAATGTCGTTCCTTATTGTCATGTAGCCGAGTTAATAAAAAATAGGCAAACTCACATCAGCAAGCTAATATTTAGGACTAACGGTCAGCTAAACATGTTATTTTATAGCTCAGTACTCTGTCTGTTTTGCTCTTTTGTTTTGATTCAAAACCGATTCTGAAGATAGAACTCTGACAAATATGACAATCACAAACTTCGAAAGAAAACAGGTCAGATTCTTTACTCTGATCATGACACCTACCTACCTACCTACCTAACTGCCTAACTACCTACCTACCTACCTAACTACCTACCTACCTACCTACCTACCTAACTGCCTACCTAGCTACCTAACTACCTACCTTGATTCAAAACCGATTCTGAAGATAGAACTCTGACAAATATGACAATCACAAACTTCGAAAGAAAACAGGTCAGATTCTTTACTCTGATCATGACACCTACCTACCTACCTACCTACCTAACTGCCTACCTACCTACCTAACTACCTACCTACCTAACTACCTACCTACCTAACTACCTACCTAACTACCTACCTACCTACCTAACTACCTACCTACCTACCTACCTACCTAACTGCCTACCTACCTACCTACCTACCTACCTACCTAACATTACTACGTCAGTTTGTTGACTTCATACATCATCTATACTTGCAACCTTTTAGCATTTACCATTATCCTGTAATTAGGACTTATGGCCACAGTGGCTGGTGTTACAAAAGTTACAAAGACTCGCTTGAAGGTTTAACACTCTATATAGGTTTAATAAGTTTAAACTTGTCAAACCACCAGTATATTCTTTTTAAATGCTGTGTGTGCAACATGTATAACCAAATGTAACAGTTAACAGTGTGAGCAATACTCCTGTGGCTTACCCATTATCACACTCATAACAATGAGAGGAACGGTAGCCACCTGAAGCATCCACATGAGTATTTCTCCTGGAGAGCCCATGTAGAGGATGTCGCTGTCCACCTGGCCACAGGACTCGAGAGTCAAGCCCAGGGCAACGCCTGTGAGACAATAACAAAGAAATCTTTCAAATCCAGGTTTCAAGGGTTTAAATAGCTGGGAATAATAGAGGTAAAACAAAGCCAAACCTTTTTACTAAAAGGGGGGGTTCTATTCAGTCAACCATAAATCATAGGTGGAAAGCCATAAAGCACATCAAATTGTTAGCAAATACACATTGACCAATAAAAACCTATGTCGTACTTAGGCTTTTTGCATATCCCTATATGCTTTAAACATATTTAGACTGATTGGTAATTAAAAAAAAAAAAATTAAGTACTGTTTTTTTGGGGCTTTTCCATTTATTAGATAGTGAAAGGGGGAGAGAGATAGGGGATGACACACAGCAAAGGGCAGCAGGTTGGATTCGAACCCGTGCCGCTGCAAAGGACTCAGCCTACATGGGGCGCACGCTCATACTGGGTGAGCTAGAGGCCGCCCCTGATTGGTCTTTTTTTTTTTTTTTAAATAAAATTTTTAACACCTAATAGAGTGCATTGCTGTCTGACTGTCAGCTGGATTTTGAGCAGATATTTACTGTAGGTGCTATTCTAACACTCATTTTATGAATCTGATGAATCTTTATTGATTACATTTTTATTTTTATAGATGTATCCAAGAAAACCATGGACAAAGTGGAACTGCAACAGTAACTAGCAACATTTTGATAAAAAATATGTACATTCTGTATCCGAGCCATGCTGCTTTTCAAACCAAATTCATCATCACTTGTAAGTAAATAAATAATTCTAACCTGTCTATCAGAATCCTCCCATTCACCTTAGAAAGGACACTAGTGAGAGCTGCAGACCTACAAACATTACTAATAATGCCACCTGTTTTATCTTTCATAACAGGAACCAACAGCACTAAGTTTATAACGTTACAGTCAGGCAGAATGCATTTACTAGAAAGTCAGTAAAACAAGTGGCAAAATAGATCAGCAGTTGATTCCCCAGCTCTGAAAAGATTCAGGATGAAGCTTAACTGTCATGTCTGCATCATGTGTCTCATGTCTGTAAATACACTCAATCAATGATCATCATAGACATTGATGTTGCAATAATAAACAATTTACAGTGGGTTATTATTGTGGCCACTCTAAAATAAAACTAATGATTTAAATTATCCACTAGATGAAGCTGTTTAACCTGCTGAGACCAGAGTAGTCTGTAGCCTATAACGTTAATAGGCTGTCTATGTCCCAACATTTCAGAGCCTCTCTGTAGCTACCAGGAATTTTCTTAATACTTTGCAGGCACCATTTTTGGCAACAGTTGCTATCAAACTCAAGTATGCCTATATAGTTGTCACTTACCCAGAATAACAGCCGCAGTAATGTCCTCAGTAATGTCGTTCCTTATTGTCATGTAGCCGAGTTAATAAAAAATAGGCAAACTCACATCAGCAAGCTAATATTTAGGACTAACGGTCAGCTAAACATGTTATTTTATAGCTCAGTACTCTGTCTGTTTTGCTCTTTTGTTTTAATTCAAAACCGATTCTGAAGATAGAACTCTGACAAATATGACAATCACAAACTTCGAAAGAAAACAGGTCAGATTCTTTACTCTGATCATGACAACTACCTACCTACCTACCTAACTACCTACCTAACTGCCTACCTACCTACCTAACTACCTACCTACCTACCTACCTAACTACCTACCTACCTACCTACCTACCTACCTAACTGCCTACCTACCTACCTAACTACCTACCTACCTACCTAACTACCTACCTACCTACCTAACTGCCTACCTACCTACCTACCTACCTACCTAACATTACTACGTCAGTTTGCTGACTTCATACATCATCTATACTTGCAACCTTTTAGCATTTACCATTATCCTGTAATTAGGACTTATGGCCACAGTGGCTGGTGTTACAAAAGTTACAAAGACTCGCTTGAAGGTTTAACACTCTATATAGGTTTAATAAGTTTAAACTTGTCAAACCACCAGTATATTCTTTTTAAATGCTGTGTGTGCAACATGTATAACCAAATGTAACAGTTAACAGTGTGAGCAATACTCCTGTGGCTTACCCATTATCACACTCATAACAATGAGAGGAACGGTAGCCACCTGAAGCATCCACATGAGTATTTCTCCTGGAGAGCCCATGTAGAGGATGTCGCTGTCCACCTGGCCACAGGACTCGAGAGTCAAGCCCAGGGCAACGCCTGTGAGACAATAACAAAGAAATCTTTCAAATCCAGGTTTCAAGGGTTTAAATAGCTGGGAATAATAGAGGTAAAACAAAGCCAAACCTTTTTACTAAAAGGGGGGGTTCTATTCAGTCAACCATAAATCATAGGTGGAAAGCCATAAAGCACATCAATCCATCCATCCATCTTCTTCCGCTTATCCGGTAACGGGTCGTGGGGGTAGCAGCTCCAGCAGGGGACCCCAAACTTCCCTTTCCCGAGCCACATTAACCAGCTCCGACTGGGGGATCCCGATGCGTTCCCAGGCCAGGTTGGAGATATAATCCCTCCACCTAGTCCTGGGTCTTCCCCGAGGCCTCCTCCCAGCTGGACGTGCCTGGAACACCTCCCTAGGGAGGTGCCCAGGGGGCATCCTTACCAGATGCCCGAACCACCTCAACTGGCTCCTTTCGACGCGAAGGAGCAGCGGCTCTACTCCGAGCTCCTCACGGATGACTGAGCTTCTCACCCTATCTCTAAGGGAGACGCCAGCCACCCTCCTGAGGAAACCCATTTCGGCCGCTTGTACCCTGGATCTCGTTCTTTCGGTCATGACCCAGCCTTCATGACCATAGGTGAGGGTAGGAACGAAAACTGACCGGTAGATCGAGAGCTTTGCCTTCTGGCTCAGCTCTCTTTTCGTCACAACGGTGCAATAAATTGAGTGTAATACCGCACCCGCTGCGCCGATTCTCCGACCAATCTCCCGCTCCATTGTCCCCTCACTCGCGAACAATACCCCAAGGTACTTGAACTCCTTCACTTGGGGTAAAGACTCATTCCCTACCTGGAGAAGGCACTCCATCGGTTTCCTGCTGAGAACCATGGCCTCAGATTTAGAGGTGCTGATCCTCATCCCAGCCGCTTCACACTCGGCTGCGAACCGATCCAGTGAGTGCTGAAGGTCACAGGCCGACGATGCCATCAGGACCACATCATCCGCAAAAAGCAGCGATGAGATCCCCAGCCCACCGAACTGCAACCCCTCTCCACCCCGACTACGCCTCGAGATCCTGTCCATAAATACTACAAACAGGATTGGTGACAAAGCGCAGCCCTGGCGGAGGCCAACTCTCACCTGAAACGAGTCCGACTTACTGCCGAGAACCCGGACACAGCTCTCGCTTTGGTCGTACAGAGATTGGATGGCCCTGAGAAGGGACCCCCTCACCCCATACTCCCGCAGCACCTCCCACAGTATCTCCCGGGGGACCCGGTCATACGCCTTCTCCAGATCCACAAAGCACATGTAGACCGGTTGGGCATACTCCCAGGCTCCCTCCAGGATCCTTGCGAGAGTAAAGATCTGGTCCGTTGTTCCACGACCAGGACGGAATCCGCATTGTTCCTCTTCAACCTGAGGTTCGACTATCGACCGAACCCTCCTTTCCAGCACCTTGGAGTAGACTTTACCAGGGAGGCTGAGAAGTGTGATACCCCTGTAATTGGCACACACCCTCTGGTCCCCCTTTTTGAAAAGGGGAACCACCACCCCGGTCTGCCACTCCTTAGGCACCGTCCCCGACTTCCACGCAATGTTAAAGAGGCGTGTCAACCAAGACAACCCCTCCACACCCAGAGCTTTAAGCATTTCCGGACGGATCTCATCAATCCCTGGGGCTTTGCCACTGTGGAGTTGTTTAACTACCTCAGCAACTTCCACCAGGGAAATTGACGACAATCCCCCATCATCCTCCAGCTCTGCCTCTACCATAGAGGGCGTATTAGTTGGATTAAGGAGTTCCTCAAAGTGCTCCTTCCACCGCCCTATTACCTCCTCAGTTGAGGTCAACAGCGTCCCATCCTTACTGTACACAGCTTGGATGGTTCCCCGCTTCCCCCTCCTGAGGTGGTGAACGGTTTTCCAGAAGCACCTTGGTGCCGACCGAAAGTCCTTCTCCATGTCTTCTCCGAACTTCTCCCACACGCGCTGCTTTGCCTCTTTCACGGCAGAGGCTGCAGCCCTTCGGGCCCTTCGGTACCTTGCAACTGCCTCCGGAGTCCTCTGGGATAACATATCCCGGAAAGACTCCTTCTTCAGTCGGACGGCTTCCCTGACCACCGGTGTCCACCAAGGTGTTCGTGGGTTACCGCCCCTTGAGGCACCTAAGACCCTAAGACCACAGCTCCCCGCCGCAGCTTCAGCAATGGAAACTTTGAACATTGTCCACTCGGGTTCAATGCCCCCAGCCTCCACAGGGATGCACGAAAAGCTCCGCAGAAGGTGTGAGTTGAAAGTCTGTCGGACAGGGGCCTCCTCCAGACGTTCCCAATTTACCCGCACTACCCGTTTGGGCTTACCAGGTCTGTCCAGAGTCTTCCCCCACCCTCTGACCCAACTCACCACCAGATGGTGATCAGTTGACAGCTCTGCCCCTCTCTTCACCCGAGTGTCCAAAACATATGGCCTCAGATCAGATGAAACGATTATAAAATCGATCATTGACCTTTGGCCTAGGGTGCTCTGGTACCAAGTACACTTATGAGCATCCCTATGTTCGAACATGGTGTTCGTTATAGACAATCCATGACTAGCACAGAAGTCCAACAACAAACAACCACTCTGGTTTAGATCAGGGAGGCCGTTCCTCCCAATCACGCCTCTCCATGTGTCTCCATCATTTCCCACGTGCGCGTTGAAGTCCCCCAGCAGAACTATGGAGTCCCCTACTGGAGCCCCATACAGGACTCCATTCAAGGTCTCCAAGAAGGCCGAATACTCTGAGCTCTTGTTTGGTGCATACGCACAAACAACAGTCAGAGTTTTCCCCCCCACAACCCGCAGGCGTAGGGAGGCGACCCTCTCGTCCATCGGGGTAAACTCCAACGTAGCGGCGCTCAGCCGGGGGCTTGTGAGTATCCCCACACCCGCCCGGCGCCTCACACCCTGGGCAACTCCGGAGAAGAAAAGAGTCCAACCCCTATCCAGGAGTATGGTTCCAGAACCGAGACTGTGCGTAGAGGTAAGCCCCACCAGATCCAACTGGTAGCGCTCCACCTCCCGCACAAGTTCCGGCTCCTTCCCCCACAGAGAGGTGACGTTCCACGTCCCCAGAGCCAGCGTCTGCTGCCCAGGTCTGGTCCGTCGAGGCCCCTGACCTTCACTGCCACCCATGTGGCAGCGCACCCGACCCCAGCGGTTCCTCCCACAGGTGGTGGGCCCATGGGTTGGAGAGATAGGTGCCACGTAGCTATTTCGGGCTGTGCCCGGCTGGGCTCCGTGGCAAACCCGGCCACCAGGCGCTCGCTGACGGGCCCTCCATCTGGGCCTGGCTCCAGACGGGGGCCCCGGGCTTCCTCCGGGCAGGGTCACTCCATCTCTACCTCGTTTTTTCATAGGGTTTTTGAACCATAAAGCACATCAAATTATTAGCAAATACACATTGACCAATAAAAACCTATGTCGTACTTAGGCTTTTTGCATATCCCTATATGCTTTAAACATATTTAGACTGATTGGTAATTAAAAAAAAAAAAATTAAGTACTGTTTTTTTGGGGCTTTTCCATTTATTAGATAGTGAAAGGGGGAGAGAGATAGGGGATGACACACAGCAAAGGGCAGCAGGTTGGATTCGAACCCGTGCCGCTGCAAAGGACTCAGCCTACATGGGGCGCACGCTCATACTGGGTGAGCTAGAGGCCGCCCCTGATTGGTCTTTTTTTTTTTTTAAATACAATTTTTAACACCTAATGGAGTGCATTGCTGTCTGACTGTCAGCTGGATTTTGAGCAGATATTTACTGTAGGTGCTATTCTAACACTCATTTTATGAATCTGATGAATCTTTATTGATTACATTTTTATTTTTATAGATGTATCCAAGAAAACTATGGACAAAGTGGAACTGCAACAGTAACTAGCAACATTTTGATAAAAAATATGTACATTCTGTATCCGAGCCATGCTGCTTTTCAAACCAAATTCATCATCACTTGTAAGTAAATAAATAATTCTAACCTATCAGAATCCTCCCATTCACCTTAGAAAGGACACTAGTGAGAGCTGCAGACCTACAAACATTACTAATAATGCCACCTGTTTTATCTTTCATAACAGGAACCAACAGCACTAAGTTTATAATGTTACAGTCAGGCAGAATGCATTTACTAGAAAGTCAGTAAAACAAGTGGCAAAATAGATCAGCAGTTGATTCCCCAGCTCTGAAAAGATTCAGGATGAAGCTTAACTGTCATGTCTGCATCATGTGTCTCATGTCTGTAAATACACTCAATCAATGATCATCATAGACATTGATGTTGCAATAATAAACAATTTACAGTGGGTTATTATTGTGGCCACTCTAAAATAAAACTAATGATTTAAATTATCCACTAGATGAAGCTGTTTAACCTGCTGAGACCAGAGTAGTCTGTAGCCTATAACGTTAATAGGCTGTCTATGTCCCAACATTTCAGAGCCTCTCTGTATCTACCAGGAATTTTCTTAATACTTTGCAGGCACCATTTTTGGCAACAGTTGCTATCAAACTCAAGTATGCCTATATAGTTGTCACTTACCCAGAATAACAGCCGCAGTAATGTCCTCAGTAATGTCGTTCCTTATTGTCATGTAGCCGAGTTAATAAAAAATAGGCAAACTCACATCAGCAAGCTAATATTTAGGACTAACGGTCAGCTAAACATGTTATTTTATAGCTCAGTACTCTGTCTGTTTTGCTCTTTTGTTTTGATTCAAAACCGATTCTGAAGATAGAACTCTGACAAATATGACAATCACAAACTTTTTACTCTGATCATGACACCTACCTACCTACCTACCTAACTACCTAACTACCTACCTACCTAACTGCCAACCTACCTAACTACCTACCTACCTACCTACCTAACTACCTACCTACCTACCTACCTACCTAACTGCCAACCTACCTAACTACCTACCTACCTACTTACCTAACTGCCTACCTACCTACTTAACTGCCTACCTACCTAACTACCTACCTACCTACCTACCTACCTACACACAAAATATTCAAATTAGCCACACTTGCTATAACATGGGTAAGTCATTAAACTTTTGAAAAGGCAGGCCCGTTTTTACATGGTAAAAAATATATAGTACAGTATATTAGCACACTATAATATAACACCTACTATTGTAACATCACATATGATCTGATATTTGGACCTGAAGGTTTTAAAGTGACCGTTGACTGGTTCTGGTCTGGCCGCAATGGCCAGACATAATCTGACTCCAATTTTTTAAGGTCACTTCACCCCGCTCGTTTAACTTTTAAGTGCTCTTTGACTGGTAGACCAGAAATAAAACTCAGGATTCACTCAGTTAAAATATAACAAGCTTTAGTGAAATGATATTGCAGAATACAAACTTGTGCACAAGGATCAGACTCCTTCAAGACAATCCTGTTTCTCTCCCTAGCAAACAGACATAGTCCCGTCCGGCAGCTGATGCCCGCTAACTCAAAACCTTGTACTTTCATACATTTTTGCCCATCCTCCTTGCCCATCCTTGGTGGTATTGTTATCAGTTGGATGTAGTCCAGGTCCTCTCGGCTCTGCTGTCCGGTCCTCTCGGCCCCTTCCACGATGCCGCACCATGCATAAAATATACCCTGGCTTTCCCTGCTCCCAGGCCAAAACAGACCGTTCGTTACTTTTGGGATATTTATGTTTGCATTCTATTTATCAAATGTATACACTGGTTACAAAATGTTTTACGATGTTCATATTACTGAGACACCTGTGTATTTCTTTATCTTCTGCAGACCTAGGAGTGGTGACAGCCAAGGCCATTCCACAACCTGTATCACACTTCCCACTGATTGCGAAACACAGCTCCATTGTTCACTGTTCTTCCTGATCTAATGGCGCTTTTCCATTACATGGTACCTGCTCGACTCGCCTCGACTCTACTCGCCTTTTTTGGTTTTCCATTATGATAAAAAGTACCTGGTACCTGCTAACAGGTACTTTTTTTAGTACCACCTCAGTCGAGGTTCCAAGTGAGCTGAGCCGATACCAAAAGGTGACGTGAAAGCAACAGAGGGGGGTGTCCTGAACGAACCCGCCATTTTTAAATAGTTTAGCTAGCTGTTTTTTTTTTTTGCTGCCTCCAGCTTCTTTAGAAACTAATTGTGTCTTCTGGCTGTGGCAACAACAACACACCTTCCACGTTCTGTGTGTGTATGTCGCGTTAGGTCACGGCAGTTTACTGCGGCGCCGTTATGACGACCAGCCACGCTGAGGCGGTACGATAATCTGCAATGGAAAACGGACAAATAGTGAGGCGAGTAGAGTCGAGGCGAGTCGAGCAGGTACCACATAATGGAAAAACGCCATATGAGTTCTTTTATTCAGCTTAAATTATCTTCCTAATATCCTGGTACTCCCTTTCAAATTTTATCAAACCAGATGGCTTCATTGAAGATCAGGAAGGACAGGGAACAATTGGTCAGTCATGATCTTAGAGCTTCTTCACACAAAATATATCCTACAGACCAAATTCTGTTGTAGTGCAAATGTTTGTCTATTGTACTGCCTATCTACTTGGCCTGAGAAAGTACTCTCTCCTCATTCCTGCATGTGTCTGTGATACTATTGGCCATCAGACTACCATAATGTCACAGTTAGAGTAATGTTGGCAGCCAGCACGTGTTATTTAACATCCAAACGATGTTGAAGGTTCACAGACACCAAGAAGTCATGACATGCAAAGGTCATGCACCTAAATAAGCATAAACTAATTTTGGCTTGTCATGACAAAGAGTATGATTACTTATGTCAATTAGACAATTTGGTATTTCAATTTCCATTTCATACCCCCTGCTTTATCGCAGATTTTAAAATCAACGAGATCATAATTCAAAAAATGAACATCATTCTGTGTTGCAGAAGACTTAAAACTAGCGATTGAGACCATGAACTCATTATGAAAATGTTTACTGAGGAAATAAATTATAATTTATTTATAATAATAATAATAATAAAACAAGTGAGAAGTGGGTCACTTTCTCATAGACTTCTACAGAAACCGACCTCCTTTTGCAACCGCACGTGTCGCCCCCTGCAGGAATTCAGATAGAAAGCAGGTTTAAGGAGTCTCCCCCTGCAGGAATTCAGATAAAATGCAGGTTTAAGGAGTCTCCCCCTGCAGGAATTCAGATAGAAAGCAGGTTTAAGGAGTCTCCCCCTGCTGGAATTCAGATAGAAAGCAGGTTTAAGGAGTCTCCCCCTGCTGGAATTCAGATAGAAAGCAGGTTTAAGGAGTCTCCCCCTGCAGGAATTCAGATAGAATGCAGGTTTAAGGAGTCTCCCCCTGCAGGAATTCAAATAGAATGCAGGTTTAAGGAGTCTCCCCCTGCAGGAATTCAGATAGAAAGCAGGTTTAAGGAGTCTCCCCCTGCTGGAATTCAGATAGAAAGCAGGTTTAAGGAGTCTCCCCCTGCAGGAATTCAGATAGAATGCAGGTTTAAGGAGTCTCCCCCTGCAGGAATTCAGATAGAAAGCAGGTTTAAGGCACTTCCGCATTTGCAGCACTTCGCCGAACCGGATGCGTTGTCCATTAATATTTACAGTCTATGATATCAATGCGGTGCTGGACCAGAAGTAACATTAACGTGTCAAAATAAAACGTGTGTGAAAACTATAGGCTTAACTGCAAGAAGAACCAGTCACTTTAACAATTAATTGGTGGCCTGTAGCTTCAGATTAGGCTAAATTCCTCACATAAAATGTTTTCAGAAACGCATTTCGGTGAAGTATTTCCGTAAAATAAGCAAAAGTTTCCAAACGAGCCACCATGTTGGTCTGTTTTGAAATCCGGGAGCAGACAGCCCCGCGAGTGAAGCGTTCGTCCAATCAGGTTCAGCCATCGCGGTTGTAGCACAGTTGAGCCTGTTTTCTTTGCTTGTCAGTCAGTGGTCACTGAGGATAAATTGATAACTGCTCATGTAAAGCCCATCAAGCATCGAATGCTGGGAAGCGTGGCGATCCCTTCCGTCAAAAAAAAATGCCCCAGTAGACACGTCATAACAGACAAGTAGCCCAGTGCTCATTCTAAGGGTAACGGTTATTGACATCATATACTGTATTTCAGGTTTGTCCTGTACACAACAAAAAGTCCAGTGTTGAATTAACTCCCACAGAGTTGATTTCAACACTTTTTGAGGTTTATATAGGTCCACACTCTCTAGAGTTAAATTAACACTTTCAAAATAGTTAAACATTTAACACTCTGCTAGAGTTCCTTTTTAACTCGCAAAACAGAGTTAAAGTAACACTAAGGGATTAGACAACTAACACTGCTCCGAGTTAATTTTTTTTTAACTATTTGGGTAGTGTTAATTTCACTCCCTAAAGTGTCAATTATCTACACTGAAAAAATGTTAAAATGAATTGTTAATTTATTCAATATTATGTATTCATTTAATATATACTTATATTAATAAGAATTAATCACAATAAACAATCATTTTCAAAAACATTTATTTGTGCCTTTTCTCCCTTGCAGTCAGTTGAATTAAAACATTGTGAATGAAGGTATAATGTACATACTTTCATCTGAAACATTGTATGAGCTTTGAATATCAAACGGTTTATGAAATTTAAGCTCAGACATTTTTAGTAGACACCTTTCCGCACTTCGTAATACTCTGAATGCATGATGATGGTCATCAAAAGTCTCTGTAAATAGCTTGTTTGTCAAAAAAAAAATCACAGAAGTACATCACTTATTTGACAAAAGACTGGCATGTCTTCTTCCATTGCACTGCAAATAACTAGTCCAGCTTTATACTCTACACCATCAACTTTAACCAAACTAGTTGAGAAAACATGTTTTGACAAGATCGTTTCAAGCATTTCATTGTTGACGACATTCTCATCTCTGAAGAGAAAAGATGTAATTGGCCCATACTCATTTTGTTTGAGGGTGAAGGTTTCCCAGTGATAAGCAATGGCCATCTGATGCTTTTTAGCAAGCGATTTGGTTATGTTTTTGAAATTTTTAAAACAATCTTTAAACAGCTTGTGTTTGGCCTCAAACCTCATACACCATGTATATAATAAGGGGCCAATTTTCCTTATAGAAGATGGGTAATGGATCATAAAATGATGCTTAGCTATCAAGTTTCTATGTGGATACAAGTGCTTAAATAGTTTGTGGTGGTCAACAATCAAATGCTTTAAATATATTGTCATACCTAGAGTGAGAGAAGGTGAAAAAACTATGTTCATTATTTGAAGTAACAACAGTAACAAATTCCAGTTTTTGTTTCCTGCAGGAATAATGTCACCAAACAATAGTGGGATGTTTTTCACAAGACACAATGTCAGAATAGAATTCAAACCAATGCCATTGCCAGCACTCTCCAGAATAATCTTTGTAGGACGATTTTTTCGTTCTAAAAATCCATAATCAAAACCATAAATCCTGGAAAGCAGTCCTGTTCTGACATAAAGTGTTGTGTGAGATATCCAAAAAGCAATTTGATCTCATACTGAACCACACCCTCAAGAAGATCATGCATGATATCAAATGAATAGTTATTACAAACATGGAAATACTTAAATGAATTAAGTGTAGATCTTTTTTTCAAACCATAAAGTGACTTCAATTGTGGGTTTTCCTGGAGAGACTGGCAATGCATTTCAAACATATCTTTCCCACAAAGGATCACCTTAGGATCATCCTCACTGTATACCGTTTGACAATCATTCTTCTTAATCAAACAAAGGCGACAGAAATGACAGCTACTGAATGACTCATTAAAACCAAGAATTGTGTGCATCCCTAGATTATCTCCAGTGATCTGACAGATTGTACCATATACCTGCTCATCTGAAAACGGAAGACTTAGCCCTCGGATTTCTAGTTTTTTCAAATCATTTATCAACGGTTCTAGTATAACATCAAAACCATACTTGTGCAGATCTTGTGTGTGAAAAAGTGTTACCAAATGAATGTTCATCAAAACCGAATAAAATTTTGGGGGCAAGTTTCTTACAACAAAATAAAGACAGCCAATTTGTGAATTCCACGTTTGGAGCCAAGGGGATTGGCTGTTTCAAAATCATCATAGTATAGTTGGATTTGTAATGCATGTCTATTAGCTGTAAACAAGGGTGGGTTTTAAAATAACTTCCATCAAAAAAGTCAGTATAAGTATCAGGCTCTGATCTACACAAATGTCTGGATTCCTGCACATGAACTTCAATGTTTCTAAAATCGGCACATATGTAAAAGTATCCTTCACAGGTACTTGATCATAAGTACCGGATTTCTGATTTCGCCTGTTGTCATATCTCACTCCCAGTGTTATTTCTACTGGCTCGACAACTCCCCATTTTGGTGGAAGTATTTATTTCGTTTCCATTCTGTATTTAGATTTGTGAACGGGTTTTCATAATCTTCAAAAGATTGATTTATCACAGATATGTTGGGGTCAGTTATAGGTAAAGCAGAAAAAAGCTGTATGCTTTGCTTGTGAGCGAATCTCACTTGTTAGTTCTTCCAAATCTCCAACATTGAGGATACCAAACTGTTGGAAATCCCACTCCCCTGTAATTTGGCCACGATGGATGCACACATTTCTTTAGTTGGATCTTTAGTAAGTCCTGAATCATTGCTCTCAGAAGAAACACTGGAAGAGCTACATTGGTTTTGTGGATTAAATTGATAGATTTGAACATGCAACAGTTGAAGTTTGAGCAATTTGCTGAACATTACTATGAACACTATTAAGATGCTTCCGAAAACCTGTATATGTTAGGAACTGATGCCTACAGCCTTGCTGAGAACAAAACAATTTGAACTTGGGTCCAGGATAGTAACCATGTTCAACTCTTAAATGTGAAATCACTGTTGACTGCTGGGATAATATTTCTGACACATGAAACAGGTCAACATTGTTATAGCTTCTTACTCACAGGGTGAGAGTGCTACTGGCTGGTTAAGCAGTCTCGCTCTCAAGTCTTTAACTCTGGGTGACTCCTTCATTTTCCCCACATCAATGTTATACACTGTTGTGCACAGGCACGCACCTCGAAAGGGAACCAGCTGCTCGTCCACGGTCACGTCGGGGCCCGGGTTGTAGAGGCAAGGCAGCCGCCGCACCCAGGCGTCCCACACGTCTCGTACGGCAGCCAGTTTGTCCGTGGCTCGTCTGGCGGCTCTCGTCTCGCGGTCGTCGAATCGCAGCAGTCTGGAGAACGCGTGGAACCGTAGCGGCGGACGCTGGCGTCGGGCGAGCCCGCGTGGCCCGAGAGGCCCGAGAAGACGAGGACGACGACGCGGAACCGAGCGCGCCGAGAGTGCCCAGCAAGCGAAAGAAGTGTCAGCTCTGTCCGCAGAAAAGGGACCGCAAGACACACACCGTGTGCGGTGGCTGCGAGAGATACATCTGCGGGAGCTGCACGCGGCCCTACTGCGCGGGCCAGTAGCCTCTTGGCTCACAGCGATAACACGTCAGGTTATCATATGCTGCTGGACCAAAGCTTAACCTGCTGCTGAAGAGAGATAGAAACGGACCAACCAAGCCCCTTGAGGGAAATAACCAGCTGAGGAAACGGTGTGTCTTCACCCAGTCATCCATCAAAAAATAATATCATCAGGTCCTTTTTGATATAATGTCCTTTAAATCTCAGCTGCTGTGCTGTGTTTTACGTTGTGTTTTACAGTTACGGCTCATTTACGGTTTGCTGTTAGGGGGTTAATTATCTATTAGTTTTCATTTATTCTATTTTTCATTTATTTATGCTTATTTTAATTTAGTAGTTAAAAAAATTCTTCATTTATAAAGAACCTGATTATGTGAATCTTGTGTGTTTGAAGTATATTACGCCCATAGACTTAATATTAATGGACAGAGCATGTGTGACGTCACCCATTGGTTTGTGAAGAGCTGCTGTGAGTCGTCGAGTTTACCATTACGGGCGCTGCCATCTTGGTTGCATTCAAAATGGATGTGAGGATTATTAGACAAGAGGGTGGAGCTGGGGAGGAGCGAAGGGGTGACCTGAACGCTGTTTACACCCACCTGCATCGGCAACCTGACCGCAGCTGCTGCTAACAAAGTTATCTTACATAAATCTAGGTAAGCTTAACAGCTAGCTAAGTGTAAAAGTAATCTTAGTAGCTCATTGCATACATGTCCACAGTTATATTACATATAGGCCTAAGAGGAGTAAAGTTAACACTGTAAAGTATATGTATCTGATGTTACAGTGTAAACTGTAACATTAGCAAGAAAAACGAGGATTGCCACTGCCGTTAATTAACGTTATCTATTAGAAACTGTATAATGTAGGTTAAATTTTTATTTTTAAGAACTACGTTTTATCATAGAAATATTAACGTTTTAGTCTTGCTAAAGTTGGCGCATTTTGTCTTGACATGCTGTTCAATAGCCAGCAGATGGAAATTAGTTAATTAAATAAAGTGTAATGTTACACCACAGAACAAGACTTACTAATGTGCTATTTTATTCTCCCAGTTAAATGAAGTACAGTTCAACGTCATTCTATTGTGCGTTAATATTTAACTATGAGGGCCTCAAATATGTAGGAGTCATTTTTCTCTTTCAGAAAGTTATTGAGAGTGCTGGCATTTCCACCTACACAATGCCCCAGAATAGTTACTTTTCTATTGCAATTTAATGTAAAATATTAACGTTTTAGCAGACTTTTTGTAAAACTATCATGCATTTTTAGATAACTGTAGGTGCGTGAAATTAAGAGTACTGCTGTTCATTTTGCATTTCTCTATAGCCTACAATATGATACATTTCTCACTATTACAATGTGTTTTTCCACCCAGCCACAGTCTGGATCATGGGGACAGCTATGTGGACCGAAGAGAGCGACAGAGTCCATGGCGAACAACCTTGGTCTGAATAGAGTCTACAGTGGCAAGAAAAGTATGTGAACCTTTTGGAATTTCATGGTTTTCTGAATAAATTTGTCATGAAATGTGATCTGATCTTCATCTAAGTCAAGGGTATTGACAAACATAATGTGTCTAAAATTATAACAATTTTTTGATCTTTCATGTCTTTATTGAGAACAACCAAAAAAACTCAGTGCTTGTAGAAAAAGTATGTGAACCCTTGAGTTAATGACGTCAAAAAGCTAAATGGAGTCAGGTTTTAGCAACCTGGAGTCTTGTTAAGATAATGAGTTTGGAGGTGTGGACTACAGCTACGTTGACTGATAAAACCTCTCAACCTTTTGGAGTTTGCTCTGCACAAGAAGAACACGCATATGTGAGCCATGCCTCGACAAAAAGAGCTTTTAGAGGATCTACGATCAGAATTTTTGATTTACATAAGCTGGCAAGGGTTACAAAGTTATTTCAAAGACGGTAGAAATTCACCACTCTACAGTTAGGCAAACAATCTACAAATGGAGACACTTTGGGACTGTTGCTACCTTACTAAGAAGTGGGCGCCCAGTCAAAATGACATCAAGAGCACAACGAAGACTCATCAATGAGGTCAAGAAACATCCCGAATGACAGCCAAAGATTTGACGGCATCATTGGAACTGGCTAACATCTCTGTTCATGAGTCAACAATACGTAAAATATTGAACGAGCAGAGTATCTACGCCAGGACACCACAAAGGAAGCCACTGCTTACTAAAAAGAACATTGCTGCACGCTTAAAGTTTGCAAAAGAGCACAGTGACACTCCACAGCGGTATTGGCAAAATGTTTTGTGGACTGATGAAACTAAGATTGAACTATTTGGAAATACCACACAGCACTACATCTGGCGTAGAAACGGCACGGCATATCATCATGAAAACATCATCCCAACCGTAAAGTATGGTGGAGGAAACATCATGATTTGGCCCTGCTTTGCTGCATCAGGGCCTGGCCAGCTTGATAATTGAGGGGAAGATGAATTCCCAAGTATATCAGACAATTCTTCAGGATAATGTGAGAATATCTGTATGTCAGCTTAAACTGTGTAGAAGGTGCGTGATGCAATAGGACAACGACCCAAAACAATGGAGCAAGTCCACAACAGAATGGCTTCAGAAAAATAAAATCCGCCTTTTGTAGTGGCCAAGTCAGAGCCCAGACTTCAACCCAATAGAGATGCTATGGATTGACTTGAAGAGAACCATACACATGAGACGTCCAAAGAATATCACAGAGCTAAAGCAGGTCTGCCAGGAAGAATGGGTCTGATCCACAGCTACAGGAAGTGCCTGGTTGAGTTTATTGCTGCCAAGGGGGGGGTCAACCCAGTTTATTAATTCTAAGTTTTTTTTACTTTTTCCACTGCCATTTTGTACGGAGCCCCCCTGGTCCCACTTTGTAAAAAAAAAATTAATTATAACTATCTTGTGGCCTCAAGATAGTATCTCGTGGCCTCAAGATAGTAACTCGTGGCCTCAAGATAGCTATCTTGTGGCCTCAAGATAGTATCTCGTGGCCTCAAGATAGTATCTCGTGGCCTCAAGATAGCTATCTCGTGGCCTCAAGATAGTAACTCGTGTCCTCAAGATAGTAACTCGTGGCCTCAAGATAGTATCTCGTGGCCTCAAGATAGTATCTCGTGGCCTCAAGATAGTATCTCGTGGCCTCAAGATAGTAACTCGTGGCCTCAAGATACTATCTCGTGGCCTCAAGATAGTATCTCGTGGCCTCAAGATAGTAACTCGTGGCCTCAAGATACTATCTCGTGGCCTCAAGATAGTAACTCGTAGCCTCAAGATAAGTGTATATAAAAGGAGAATGCACAATGGAGCAGCTTTTCTCCCAAAGCAGAGAGTGCATCAGACATTTAAAGGAATATAAATAATAATAGAAGTTGGTAAATAAACAAGTATATACATGTAAAAAGTATAAATATAGGCTATAAAATATGAAGAAGAATTATAAAGGACTATGGATATGCAGTCTCACGGCAGTTCGTGTAAATGTCACGTTATTTTCTCGGGGAAAGGACGCCGAGAGACGGCTGGAAACGGCCGAAAATGATGCTCTGTAAGCTGGGAGGCGGCCGCAAGGCGGCCCGCTGGGGACGCACCACAATAACGGGATGGCGGAGGTTGAGTTTAGGAGAAACCTAACGGGGAAAGGGCGCCTTACGCGCCGGGAGACGGCCGCGCGGGACGCGCCACATAACGGATGGCGGAGGTTTGGTTTAGGAGAAACATAACGGGAAAGGGCGCCTTACGCGCCGGGAGACGGCCGCGCCACAATAACAGATGGCGGAGGTTGGGTTTTAGGAGAAACTCTCTGCACTCTCTGCTTTGGGGAGAAAGCTGCTCCATGTGCATTCTCCTTTTATATACACTTATCTTGAGGCCACGAGATACGTATTTCGAGGCCACGAGTTACTATCTTGAGGCCACGAGTTACTATCTTGAGGCCACCGAGATACTATCTTGAGGCCACGAGATACGTATCTCGAGCCACGAGTTACTATCTTGAGGCCACGAGATAGTATCTTGAGGCCATGAGTTACTATCTTGAGGCCACGAGATACTCTCGAGGCCACGAGATAGTTACAATTATTTTTTTTTACAAAGTGGGACCAGGGGGGCTCCGTATTTTGAATGTTGAATGAGTGTGTTCAATAAGACAGAAAGAAAAATATTTTAGACACTTGTGTTTGTCATACCCTTGACTTAGATGAAGATCAGATCACATTTTATGACAAATTTATTCAGAAAACAATGAAATTCAAAAGGTTCACATACTTTTTCTTGCCACTGTACATCCAATGGTTCAGCTGGGTAGTCGTGAGATGGAGAACCTTTCCCATCTTCAACCAGTCCCTACGAGGCAGAGCAGCCACGGATGTCCTCCTCTTTCTCCTTAACATAAATACACTTCAGAACAGTTTCTTCCCCAATATGTGAGATGGCTACATATAGTGTCTCACTGTAAATTGAGAAACAAAACAAAACTTGTATTTAATTGGAAATGCATTAGCTGCTGTTTATTAGTGCCGGTTTATTGTAAATGAATTAGGGCTGTCAAACGATAATTTTTTTAATCTCGATTAATCGCCAAATTTCTATAGTTAATCACAATTAATCGCATGTTTTTACATTTCAGAACTGTTTTTAAGTACATTACAATGAAAAGCCATTCTTGCCAGTGTATCTTAATTGGGAATCAAATGAATGCAAAGAAAGTTACTTTATGAACTTGACTTTAAGATTTGTATTTGTTTATTATTTATTTACTGTAAACAAAGAAAATGTGTGAATCTGTCATTATTGCACAATTCCTACAAGTACCTAACCTAACTGAGATGTAACACCAACACTTTGCTTATACAGTACAAACAAATGGTCCAAAACCGTTGCCACAGCAGGACTTTGTAACCTTTACGTTTTTCTAATAAGGATGTAACAATTCTCTTGGACAGAAAAGGGGGAGGACAATGTCCCAAATGACAAAAACAGTCAAAAAACGATACAAACAACACAGTCCTAAAACCATATGCTGATATACATAGTCATATAGTGTGCAGTAACTTCTAAATAATGTTGATTACTCACTGACGTCCAGTGATCACCGGTTAATGAGACAGCGTTTGCAGCAGTTCCAGTTGGGCTGCTTTTTCCGTGTCATACAGGCTGTGTATGTGTGAAACTACTGTCCCCCTCAACAACTTTTTAAAAGTAAACTTTCCATTCAGAATCTTATTGGCATCCATTTTCGCGTCTCGTGCTCGCCATCCACTCAAACTACGTTAGCCTACTACTCTTTGGCCGGCTCACAAGCCCAAACAAGTGTGTGCGGCGTGCCTGTTGTTCTGTTTCCGGTCTAGCTAGATCCGGTGTGGTGTTGTAGTTTTTCTAACGTTACTAGTTGTTGCAACAGCACGTGAAAATACCGACAAAGTTTGCTAGTCCAAAAAGAACGTTAATCTCGCGATGTACGCCGTTAAAATGGGTTTGCGTTAACGCTGTTACATAACGCGTTTAACTGACAGCACTAAAATTAATACAGAAAGAATGATTAACATTTAAAAATGGCATGTTAAACAACTTATTCAATTACCAAACGGTTATGATCAAATCTATGTACATGAGCTTTACTACACTGACTCAAAGAACGGACGTCTTCTCTCCTTTAGCCAATCACTGGTACACCAGTATTCAAGCAATACATGTAACCTCTGAATACTGCAAAGGAAATATTTTCTGGCATCATCATAACACATTTGAGAACTTAGGATGTGATCCACGCAGTCTCTGTTTTTCACAACCAGATGACACCAGGTCTTCCTTCTGTAGGCACTAATCATTCAGTTTTCAGTGTGGATACCTTTATAATTACAGTAAAAGACAAACATGTAGTTAAAGCTTTAGTGCGTAACATTTTGATATTAATGAATGTCTGTTACATCAAGCCATTGCCAGATGAGTTGCTACAAAGCTAATTAAGACTATCAGCTCCACACAACTCTCTCTGTATTTCTCAGTAGGTCTACGTTCAGAAGATTGTGTGAAGATAATGACCTCTTCTGAAGAGTCCATCGTGTTTATTTAATCCTCAGTGTCCTCCTTGCATTGTAGCAACTGCGTGGAGGAGGGGGGGGGGCGCGTGCATGATCACGGAAGGCTGTATCATGTGGATGTGCTAACAGTTTTGTTGTCATTACTTAGAATTCCTCATGGGGGAGACAACTACACACTATAGCTTTAAGGCGTGTTGCGTCACAATAATCATAAATAATGAGCTTGTGCATGAAAGTACAATATGCTTCAGTTGAGGACTTGCAGTATTCTGTGAACAAACTCCTACATGTCAAATGTTATTCTAGACATTGTGTATTATACGCAAGAACAACATTTTTTTTGTGATATGTACATTTTGGGAATAAACAGCATGGATTGTAACGTGTGTGTGACTCATCTTAAAATAGACTAATGTGCTGACAGAAGGTCCTCATATTTAATAGCAGACACAACTGAATCAACTAAGAAAGACAGTGTAACAGCATCAGCAGTGTTTAGTGTTTTTTTTGGCTGCAGGACCACTGATCTATCAGAGCACAGCCTCAATTCCTGAAAACACAAAAAAGTTGGTTGAAGAGTTGGAACACAAGAGTGGACAGAAATGGAAAAATAAAATAACACCACACACCCAGCACTTTGTTTGATGATTTGATTAATGGTCCCATCCACAAATTTAGATTAATATTACTGTAAAGTTATTCCATGTTATGTTTTCTATTTCAGCCACTTTCACCACTAATATTGGTACATTATAAAATGTACTGTGTAATTAGTGCATGGAAATGAATGTCTACCTGCTTGCTGTGTGTGTGTGTGTGTGTGTGTGTGTGTGTGTGTGTGTCTGTGTGTGTGTGTGTGTGTGTGTCTGTGTGGTGTGTGTGTGTGTGTTTTTTCCTGCTGCTGTGGGCTCTCTTGGAGTCCATACAGCACAGGTTGTTCCTGTGTAAATTGTGTCTAATAACGGATGATCACTCACTATCTCTGTGTTTCAGTACAGACCTGACAAAGAGACTTTATTAACTTATGTCAGTCTCAAAGTAAAGCAGCTCCAGGTTCCCTTTCTATTCAGCCAGGATCCAACACTCTGCAAAGGTACACAAAAAGAGCAACCCATATGCCTTCCATCTAACCTCCCTCCGTGCAGTGGCTGCCACTGAGGAAGCGTTAAATGCATCCAGAAACATTGTAGGCTACTCAGACGTAACCCTCCTTGTTCCACATTCTGTTTCACACATTTTGTGGAACAAAAGACCTAATTTATCTGTGGCCAGGTACCTTAGATATCACTACTCTGTTAGATATGCCAAATGTCACTGTAAAAAGATGCACTGTTCTTAACCCTGCTTCTCTTCTCCCCACACCAGATGACGGAGAGGAACACATGGGTTGCAGAGCTACAGGTGGTCTGCATACTACGACTGACCTCAAAGACACACCTCTCACTAACCCTGATTCATTTCTATGTTGACGGCTCTGCTTCCAGAGACCCTAACACTGGCCTGAACCGTGTGGGCTTCTCTGTTGTATCTGATTCTGATATTATCCAGTCTTGTTAAGCATATTTGATACGAGTAGCAAAGCCATGTTAAATAGCCTACACAGTGACATATTTGTACGTGTGTGCCTGCGTGCACTTGAATGCTATTGTGAGCATGCGCAGAATAAACGGTCAGAGTGAGTTCCCAGACCAAAAGAGACAATGGCGGTCTGTCATTTTTCTCCCATGAATATTAGCCACTAGGTTGCTAGCTAACCACTTTGGAGACTGTTACAATGATAGACTGCTGCAGAAATGTCTAAAGCTACAGGTTATGGCCCGTCATGCAGGCCAAAGGTGATTCAGACTTTTATTCGACGGTGATGAGAAAAATTACGAACTCTGGGAAACAAGGTTCCTCGCGCACATGGAGTTGCGTGGCCTCAGATAGTTACCTTGGAGGACCCGGAGATAGCTGAGGAAGACAAAGCAGCTCTCGCAGAAGATGAGCCAAGAACGGAGAGGCATATGCAGAGCTAGTGCATGTGTGGACAACAAGAGTTTGTCATTGGTCATGAGGGACGCGAAACGTGATGGAAGAGCACTGGAGATTCTTCGGGAGCACTATGCGGGAAAGGACAAACCCCACGTTGTGAGTTTGTATTGTGAACTTTCCTTGCTCCATAAGGCTAGCAATGAAACTGTCACTGACTATATTATTCGAGCAGAGACTATATTCACGTCATTGAGAAGAGCAGATGGGCATATAGTGATGGGCTTCAGATAGCCATGGTAGTAAAAGGACTACTTGATTTATACACGTCAGTCGTCTTGCACGTCACCCAGCCAAATGACATTGTAACGTTCGGTGAGTTTAAAACAAAACTGCGAAGTTATGAGAATACTGAAAATATGGGAGAAGTGACGTGAATGTAGAAGAATGAAGACTAGCGGGGCAACAAGGTCATGGGGAAGAGGAAGAGGAAATAAAATGGACCTGGCTGATGTCAAGTGTTACACATGCGGTAAAAAGGGACACATGATTGACTGTGGCGCCACAACACACATGATCAACAACGCTACAAAGTTCAAAACAGTTGACAAGAGCTTCAGACCCGAGGACCACGTGATCAAGCTTGCCGACGGAACTAAGGTGAGCGGGATGGCGAAGATGAGGGGAGACGCCGAAGTCTACTTGCTGGACAGCGAGGGACGACAAGTGGCCCGTGCCCAAAAACCGCCACTGCATGGGGGATGACATTGAGAGTTATGAAGATACACCGCCAAAGATAGTCAACCAGGGTCAGGGACAGCCTAAGGACAGTCCTTAGAGTCCAGTGTCAAGGAGACTGCTGAGGCAGGTCTGACCCAGACAGATAGTACTCAGAACAAGGAGAAAGGAGGTATCCTACAAGACAGAAAAAGGCTCCAGAATACTTAAGGAGTACCAGTGTAAAGCTGAGTGTAATAATGACGAAAGTCTAAAACAAACAACTAAAACATTTAGAGAGGCTATGGACTCTAAGAAGTCAAAAATGTGGACTGATGCCATGAAAGAGGAGATGAACTATTTAATAGAGAATGAGACTTAATCATAGCGGCGAGTAACAATACCTTACTCAGTGTTACGAGGAAAGTAGCGAGGCTTGGACCCAAATGCAGTTCAGTTCAGAGTTCAGGATTTATTAACCAAAAATACAACAAAAAAGTGTCCAGAGGTAGGCAGGCAAACTTACAAGAAAGTAATCCAGGCAGGGAACAAAACTACAGGGAACATGAGACGAATGAATCCAAAGACAGACCTCGACAACATCAAATAATGATCCCACACCAGACAAAGACAGCACAGAAACTAAATACACAAGGTAACAAGCTTGTTTTAACAATTGAAAAGAGGGAAGGAATAGTGCAATATCAGTGTAGTCTGAGATTTAAGATTTAAATATAATGTAGTGCAAGGCAGTTCAGTGCAATGGTAATATATTATAACAATATTGTAATTGTAAGATTGAAATATACATGAGGTAGATGAGCAGAACAGTGTTGATTGACTGTTCAGTAAAAAAAAACAGGCACTTAAATGTATAAAACTCAAAATACTGTGCAAATGTCAACCAAAAAAACAAAAAAACACTACAGCTTCTCGATCATCTTTTCAAGAGGGACAAGAACCTCTCTGTCTTGGCCTTGCTCTCCTTGTGGCACCTCTGCTCTTTATTGGACTCCTCAGTGAGGAAATCCAGGACGGGATTATTTCTTTTTTTTTCTTTTTGGGTGAGGGAGTTGGCAGTGGTGAACTGCTGGCTGCAGAGGTGCTGGCTGGGGATGAGGGCTCAACAATCTCCTAAAGGAACAAGATAAATCTTGATTTACAATCCACAAATGTTTGTGACCATGTCATGTGGAAATTATGTTTATGTTTATATATATATATATATATATATATATATATATACACACTGTATATTAGGGCTGTCAAACAATTACATTTTCTTTAACGCGATTAATCGTTGAATTTCTATAGTTAATCGCGATTAATCGCATGGTTATCACACAAAATTTGCATTTCAGAACTGTTTTTAAGTACATATTAACAATGGAAAGCAATTCTTACCAGTGTATCTTGATTGGGAATCAAATAAATGCAAAGAAAATGACTTTATGAACTTGATTTTAAGATTTGTATTTGTTTATTATATATCTAATCTAGTCACACATTTGAATCTAGAGTCAATATTAGGGTTGGGTATTGTTTGGTTTGGATACCGGTGCCTTAACGGTGCCTGAACCGTAAAAAAAGAAGGGTACTAAACAGTTGGCGACATTAAAGAATGGCTTGTTTATTGCTAAGGCCATATCGTCAAAAGTAAATGTTTAATAATAATGTAATCACTATAACAATAACTTATTTCTATCTATATCTAACTATCTCTCCTTTTACTGGACACCGTCCAATGAAATGGCCCCGCTGTCCACAGTAGATGCAGACGCCGTCCTGGATCCTCCTCCATCTCTCCTCAGGAGAGAGACGAGCTCTGCCCAGCTGCATAGGCTCCTCCCACCTAGTAGCCTGCGACGGAGAACCCACAGGTTGAGGTGGCGGCTAGGGTTGGGTACCGAAACCCGGTTCCACTATGGAACCGGTTCCTACGCAAACGGTAGTATTCGGACCAGATTAGAACGCAAATTTCAATTCCTCATTTCGGTTCCGACTGAAATATTTTCCCTCTGTCGCTCCAGACAGCGGCAGACTCTTTTTTCTTTCCCCCTTTTACGCCAAGTGGCACACGTGCCCGCTCGCGACTCACGGTTTGAAGCGCGTCTGCGCTATTCCCCCGACGTGCACTCTACAATCACAGCTGATAGACGGCTTTTTGTACACGCTCCGAAACGGACGTAAAAATATCACACTTTCTCTGTAGTCTACCGTTAGCTAGCTATCGTAAATGTAGGCTACTTTTAAAATGCCATATTTTCCCTCTGGGCTCACCAAAACGGACGTAAAGGCATATTAACCATTCACTGCATGTGATCGCTAGTAAACATATTACGCTCTGCTAGTTTATCGTTCAGGGCAAGACCCTGTAGCCTGGTGGTATTGTCTGCCCTTTCAAACTCCTCCCTGTGTGTAGAGGCCTCTTGGACACCACCTGAGAGAGTTTTCTCCTGTGCAGGACATGCCATAAGTCAGGAGAGGTGTAGTATCTCACCAGAGAAGGCAAATATGGTCATTTTTATGCAAAAGAACTGCTAAAGTTTGAAGCTGGTTGGCATACCAACTCAACAACATTTATTTAGTTCTTACTTGTTAATAGTGTATGTTATTTGTTAAATTATTGTAGTTATGTGTTAGGTATTGTAATTACCCCTTGCGGGATTAATAAAGTATACATTAGTATTATTATTATTAGGTGACTTAGGTTTACTTATTATATATTTAAGTACTTTAAAATGTTAATATATTGTTAAATTTAAATAATTTCCAATAAAAAAAAACTCCATAAAAGAGCCTTTCTTTGATGTCATTTCTCAGTTTTTCAAGAATCGGTTTAGGAATCGGTTAGGAATCGGAATCGTTTTAAAAGTACCGGTTTGGCATCGGAATCGTAAAAATCCAAACAGTACCCAACCCTAGTGGCGGCGAGGACACGCCCCCGCTGCTCGGAAAGGACCTTCTGTAGTAATCCCGTGAAGAACTCTTGACGTCACCTCTCTCCTTCTCACGTTCAAACAGCCATTTGAACATTTAAGAGCGTCGAGGTCCTCTGGAAGATCTAATGCAGCCAGGTGATCCTTCAGTGCGCTGGACAGGCAACACAGAATAGCATCCATTAGAGCAGTCTGGTTCCAACCGCTCTCTGCTGCCACCGTGCGGAACTCGATGGCGTAGTCAGCCACTCTCCGCCTGCCCTGCCGAAGATTCACCAGCATCCGGGCCGCCTCTCTACCCGGAGTGACATGCTGAAAAATCTGAGTGAATGTCTGAGAAAAATGAGCAAAAGAGATGAGAAATCAAGTAAGCAATTTTAGTGCTGTCCGTAGGATAATGGACTGACTGGAGCTCAAAGTGTAAACCACACTGCATCAGAAATGCTTGACAGTCACCAGACTCACCGGAGAAACGCTCAGGACGAGACAGATGAGGCATAGCAGGGAAACTGGCAGACGACTGGACAGGTGGAGCAGCAGAATCCACACCTCCCGAGGGCTCAGAGGTAGAAGCCGGACCCAAGAAGTCTTGAGAGATGGGTGGCGTGGAAACAGACTGGATCGCTTGAAACTGTGTAGTCAGAAGGGAAACTTGATCGCCACAGCTTGCTGGAATCCCTGCTGACGCTCCGCCATCCCACTCAACTCCCGCTGAATGGCAGACAGTACTTCCTCAAACTGATGAAGCCGCTGTCCTTGAGCTCGTAGCACGTTCTGTACCTTGTCGGAGCCGGCGGAGTCCATATTGTGGCGAGATGTACTATCAGGCTCACAGATGTATGGACCCACAAATACACGACTCAGGTACGTTGAATTCCAAAAGTTTATTAAAACAGTCAGAATAAACTTACTGGCAACAGTGTCCAAAACGGCAGGCAAAAGGGAGAATCCAAAATACAGTCAGTGGTCAAAATCCAAGGGAAACAATCAGGTAGCTAACTCAGGACACTAGGAAAAACCCTTGAAGGCTGTACACAGGGGAAGCAGACAATCTCGCACTGGGGTAAGAGGAAGACAGAACTTAAATACACACACATAGGTGCAAAACATTAGGGCGGGGATAGGTAATCACTAATGGCGGGAAAAGGAAACAACAGGAAGTAAAACTAAGACAACACAAGGAAAACAGGGACTCTTACAATAAACAGGAAATGTGAAAACAACCTGAAAAAATGAGAATCTACAAAAAAACAATAACTTGACTTAGGAGCAGAACGTGACACTTATTTTGTGTTCTTTTTGCTTTCCTGGACTTCCTGTTTTATTTTGAAATTTACTGTTTGTCTACATTCCCGGTCACTTGTCTTCCTGCCTTTGTTTGTTTCCCGCCGTTTGTGATTCACCTGTATGTAGTTGTCTTCTATCCCCCGTGTATATATACCCCCCTTGTTTCACTTCCCTGCCAGATTGTTGTAGCTCCTCACTCACTTTCTCACTTTCCAGCGTTTCTCCCAGTGTATGTATCCAGTGTTACCAGACCGTTTGCTTGTATTCCTGACCACGTCTTCTGCCTGTTGATTTTGTACTGTTGCCTGCATTGTTCATCCATCCATCCATCTTCGTCCGCTTATCCGGTCTCGGGTCGCGGGGGTAGCAGCTCCAGCAGGGGACCCCAAACTTCCCTTTCCCGAGCCACATTAACCAGCTCCGACTGGGGGATCCCGAGGCGTTCCCAGGCCAGGTTGGAGATATAATCCCTCCACCTAGTTCTGGGTCTTCCCCAAGGCCTCCTCCCAGCTGGACATGCCTGGGGGCATCCTTACCAGATGCCCGAACCACCTCAACTGGCTCCTTCCAACGCGAAGGAGCAGCGGCTCTACTCTACTCCGAGCTCCTCACGGATGACTGAGCTTCTCACCCTATCTCTAAGGGAGACACCAGCCACCCTCCTGAGGAAACCCATTTCGGCCGCTTGTACCCTGGATCTTGTTCTTTCGGTCATGACCCAGCCTTCATGACCATAGGTGAGGGTTGGAACGAAAACTGACCGGTAGATCGAGAGCTTTGCCTTCTGGCTCAGCTCTCTTTTCGTCACAATGGTGCGATAAATTGAATGTAATACCGCACCCGCTGCGCCGATTCTCCGACCAATCTCCCGCTCCATTGTCCCCTCACTCGCGAACAAGACCCCAAGGTACTTGAACTCCTTCACTTGGGGTAAGGACTCATTCCCTACCTGGAGAAGGCACTCCATCGGTTTCCTGCTGAGAACCATGGCCTCCGATTTAGAGGTGCTGATCCTCATCCCAGCCACTTCACACTCAGCCGCGAACCGATCCAGTGAGTGCTGAAGGTCACAGGCCGATGATGCCATCAGGACCACATCATCTGCAAAAAGCAGCAATGAGATCCCCAGCCCACCGAACTGCAACCCCTCTCCACCCCGACTACGCCTCGATATCCTGTCCATAAATACTACAAACAGAATTGGTGACAAAGTGCAGCCCTGGCGGAGGCCAACTTTCACCTGAAACGAGTACGAGAACCCGGACACAGCTCTCGCTTTGGTCGTACAGAGATTGGATGGCCCTGAGAAGGGACCCCCTCACCCCATACTCCCGCAGCACCTCCCACAATATCTCCCGGGGGACCCGGTCATACGCTTTCTCCAGATCCACAAAGCACATGTAGACCGGTTGGGCATACTCCCAGGCTCCCTCCAGGATCCTTGTGAGAGTAAAGATCTGGTCCGTTGTTCCACGACCAGGACGGAATCCGCATTGTTCCTCTTCAACCTGAGGTTCGACTATCGACCGAACCCTCCTTTCCAGCACCTTGGAATAGACTTTACCAGGGAGGCTGATAAGTGTGATACCCCTGTAATTGGCACACACCCTCTGGTCCCCCTTTTGAAAAGGGGAACCACCACCCCGGTCTGCCACTCCTTAGGCACCGTCCCAGACTTCCACGCAATGTTGAAGAGGCGTGTCAACCAAGACAACCCCTCCACACCCAGAGCTTTAAGCATTTCTGGACGGATCTCATCAATCCCTGGAGCTTTGCCACTGTGGAGTTATTTAACTACCTCAGCAACTTCCACCAGGGAAATTGACAACAATCCCCCATTATCCTCCAGCTCTGCCTCTACCATAGAGGGCGTATTAGTCGGATTTAGGAGTTCCTCAAAGTGCTCCTTCCACCGCCGTATTACCTCCTCAGTTGAGGTCAACAGCGTCCCATCCTTACTGTACACAGCTTGGATGGTTCCCCGCTTCCCCCTCCTGAGGTGGCGAACGGTTTTCCAGAAGCACCTTGGTGCCGACCGAAAGTCCTTCTCCATTTATTCTCCGAACTTTTCCCACACCTGCTGCTTTGCCTCTTTCACGGCAGAGTCTGCAGCCCTTCGGGCCCTTCGGTACCTTGCAACTGCCTCCGGAGTCCTCTGGGATAACATATCCCGGAAAGACTCCTTTTTCAGTCGGACGGCTTCCCTGACCACCGGTGTCCACCACGGTGTTCGTGGGTTACTGCCCCTTGAGGCACCTAAGACCCTAAGACCACAGCTCCTCGCCGCAGCATCAGCAATGGAAACTTTGAACATTGTCCACTCGGGTTCAATGCCCCCAGCCTCCACAGGGATGCACGAAAAGCTCCGCCGGAGGTGTGAGTTGAAAGTCTGTCGGACAGGGGCCTCCTCCAGACGTTCCCAATTTACCCGCACTACCCGTTTAAGCTTACCAGGTCTGTCCAGAGTCTTCCCCCACCCCCTGACCCAACTCACCACCAGATGGTGATCGGTTGACACTTCCGCCCCCCTCTTCACCCGAGTGTCCAAAACATACGGCCTCAAATCAGATGAAACGATTATAAAATCGATCATTGACCTTTGGCCTAGGGTGCTGTGGTACCAAGTACACTTATGAGCATCCCTATGTTCGAACATGGTGTTCGTTATAGACAATCCATGATTAGCACAGAAGTCCAACAACAAACAACCACTCTGGTTTAGATCAGGGAGGCCGTTCCTCCCAATCACGCCTCTCCATGTGTCTCCATCATTGCCCACGTGCGTGTTGAAGTCCCCCAGCAGAACTATGGAATCCCCCACTGGAGCCCCATCCACTCAAGGTCTCCAAGAAGGCCGAATACTCCGAACTCTTGTTTAGTGCATATGCACAAACAACAGTCAGAGTTTTCCCCCCCACAACCCGCAGGCGTAGGGAGGCGACCTTCTCGTCCACCGGGGTAAACTCCAACGTAGCGGCGCTCAGCCGGGGGCTTGTGAGTATCCCCACACCCGCCCGGCGCCTCACACTCTGGGCAATTTGGAGAAGAAAAGAGTCAAACCCCTATCCAGGAGTATGGTTCCAGAACCGAGACTGTGCGTAGAGGCCACCAGACGCTCGCTGACGAGCCCTCCATCTGGGCCTGGCTCCAGACGGGGGCCCCGGGCTTCCTCCGGGCAGGGTCTCTTTATCTCTTCCTTGTTCTGTCATAGGGTTTTTGAACTTTGCATTGTTCATTTGAATAATAAAACAAACTTACCTTTACTCTGAGTTTGAGTCGTGCATTTGAGTCCGCCAGTGTACCCGTGACAGTACACGGTGTTGGCATCAGCAGGAGGAACAGATTGCCGTTTTGCGGAACGAGCTCCTGGCTATGGCTAGTCGACAGGAGAGCCAGGTGGTCGGAATGGGTGAGCAAATCACCCAGCTTGTCGCCCATGTTCAGTGGTTGGCAGCGAGGAATTCGCCTGTTGTTTCCATCACTGAGAGCAGTCCCGCAGCTGCTTAGAATCCTGCGTTCTCGGGAAGTGATTCTGTCAGAGAGAGGGTCTCTTCTTCGCCGTTTCCGCATCTCGCCAAACCGGAGAGGTTTTCTGGAGATTCCGGGGATTGCAGGGCATTCCTGACTCAATGTGAGTTGCATTTTGAACTGCAACCTGCCGTTTATCCCACGGATCGAGCCAAAGTGGCATTTGTCACCTCTCATCTCACTGGGAGAGCCGAGTTGTGGGCCGCTGCTGAGTGGAGCCGGAGATCTGAGGTATGTGACTCATATCTGTATTTTACTCAGACTTTCACACAGATTTTCCAAAGTGTTACTCCTGGAAGGGAGGCTGCTCGAGCCTTGGTAGGATTACAACAAGAGAAGAGACAGGTTTCGGACTATGTTATCAAGTTTCACACTCTAGCCAGGCCCTCCAGGATTTCGTGATGTCGCGATTGCGCCAATTCACGCAAATTCAACCAATCACCGCGAATTTGGTGCAACTCGCAATTTTGACCAATCACTGCAACTTTTCCGCACATTTGACCAATAACCTGAAGTTTCCAGCGACTTCAACCAATCACAGCAGTCCCACGTGCACTCTGAGAGCCAATGACCAAACAGGAGTGAGAACGAGTTGATCATTTCCTTGTTTTTGATATGAAGACGAGACGTGTGTGTGACTCATTTATCAACAAAACGTACAGCGAAAGACCGTGCAAAACATTTCAGACCGTCCGATACATTTTAACATCAATGTAGACTTTAACGATTTAAAAATAGTTGAAGTTGCTGCCGTTTCCATCCTGGCTGTCGGCTCTCTGCAGCGGGCGGGGCTACTGCTCCGTACCCCCCCGCGACTGACGCTTGCACGCACACAAACACACGCACAAACAACACACATGGTGGATGCAGGAGAAAAAGGAGATGAGATGACACGATGACCTAAATTGAGGACAGCTACGCTCGTTATTGTAAGTGCAATGATAAGTTAAAGCCAGTACTTTATCAAACCGTATGAATGTGTGTCCCAGCCCAGGCCAGCATAGGAAAATAACTAACAATATAAAGATCAACAAGCCACTGACAGATATGTTCAAATTTGATTGATTCAATAAATTATTTTTTGTCTTAAATCCACCAGCCATTTTCATATTATACCAACATTTACAGCCTCCTGAGCCTTTTTGGTAGTAGGAAATCTCAGCCCAGAGTAGTTTTATTCTCCCCAAAACAAGTTTTCTTTTTATGTTTAAAGAACTATACAAAAGAAAAAAATCGCAACTTTTTTTCAACTTTCACTGTCTCTCACAACTTCTTTGCAACAAACATACATGGACTTTCAGGATCTTAGTTCCATTGGACTTACCGGTTGACCTGGATGCACTTCAACAAACACCTGCTGGAGAGGGAGAGAGGCTACAGAGGAGTGATCCCTCTACTGGCCAGCCAAGGGTGTCAGTGTCGTCGAGAGATTCTCAACCTGCGACGCCAGATCTTCACAGACCTGTGGTTTCTTCTCCTGAGAAACGGGTCACAGAGGAGAGAGGGTCGCTGCATCTACTGCGCTCAGCTGGGGCACTTCATCGCTTCCTGCATCAGTAAGCGGGAGGGCACTGGTGAGCCGTTCCCATGTTCCTGTTTGTCCCTCTCGACCCAAGGTGGAGGTCACCTTGGTCAATGGATCTGTTTCCTGGTCTCAGGCAGTGCTGGTGGATTCTAGTGCGGACACTAGCCTTATGGACGCCGGTCTCGCCAGAGAGCTGCTTCTGGACTTTGTTTGTCTTCCCAAGCCATTGGAAGCCACGGCGTTGGACGGTAGGCTCTTCTGGCGAGTAACCCACCGCACTTCCCCTGTATCTGTGACCTTTTCTGATGGTCACACAGAAACTATGACTTTCCACCTGTTTAATTCCCCTACACACCCGGTTGTTCTCCGGTTTTCTTGGCTCACAGTACATAACCTCCAAATTGACTGGCTTTTGGGCAAGATTCTTAACTGGGGGGAGAACTGTGAGCAAACATGCCTGTCTGTCCACATTGAAGTTGGAAGAAGCAACATAGCAGCCTCTATGGATCGTCATCTGACTTTCCTGATCTCTCTGGTGTTCCCGAGTGTTACCTGGATTTGAAGGAAATTTTCAACAAGACTAAAGCCACTTCATTGCCCCCACATAGACCCTATGACTGTGCCATAGACCTGTTGTAGGAGTGGTGACCAGTGGAAGATGGCTTTCAACACACCTACTGGTCATTACGAGTATTTAGTGATGCCATTTGGACTCACCAACGCCCCTGGGGTTTTCCAGGCGTTGGTTAATGACATTTTGAGAGACATGTTGAACATTTTTGTGTTTGTGTACCTGGATGACATCCTGATCCTCTCTCCAGACCCAGAGACTCATATTCAACATGTGCAGATGGTGTTACAAAGATTAATGGAGAAATGTGAGTTTCATGTTTCCACTGTGTCCTTCCTGGGCTTTGTGGTGTCAGAAGGAGAGTTTCGAATGGACCCAGAGAAAGTAAGGGCAGTTGCTAAGTGGCCCACTCCTGTCAACCGCAAGCAGGTTCAGAGGTTTCTCGGGTTTGCCAACTTCTATTGCAAGTTCATTAGAAACTTCAGTTCGGTGGCTGCTCCACTTCATGACCTTACCTCTGTTAAAGTGCCGTTCCAGTGTTCTCCAGCAGCAGAATGGGCATTTACTCTTCTGAACCGAAGTTTTTCTACTGCTCCTGTGCTGGGAGATGCTAAGGAGATGGCAGAGGTTATGCTTTCCCATGTGTTCAGGATCCATGGTTTACCTGTTGATGTGGTTTCTGATCATGGTCCCGAGTTCGTCTCGCAGTTCTGGAAGGCATTCTGCACACTCATCGGGGCCACAGTCAGCTTGTCGTCCGGTTACCATCCACAGTCTAATGGACAGACAGAAAGACTGAATCAGGAGATGGAGACGAGTCTTTGCTGCCTGGTCTCTCGGAATCCAGATTCCTGGTCCAAACAGCTGCTGTGGGTAGAATATGCCCACAATACCCTGCCCTGCTCGTCCACCGGCTTGTCTCCATTCCACTACGCCTATAGTTACCAGCCACCGTTGTTCTCTGCACTCGAGAGAGAAGTGGGAGTTCCTCCTGTGGTGGCCTTGGTCAGACGTTGAGGGCTCGTCAGGTTCTCCTGAGGAACTGGGATCGGTACAAGAGGCAGGCTGACCGACGAAGATCTGAGGCGCCCCAGTATAGAGTGGGACAGAAAGTGTGGCTGGCTACTAAGGACCTTCCCCTACGTACTAAAAGCCATAAGTTGGCTCCTTGCTTTGTGGGACCCTTTCCTGTGTCCAAAGTTGGATCCTAGCCTGTTTCAGGACTTTTACAGACAGCATCCTGAAGAGCCTGGGCCTTCCGGTGTTCGGCCTTAGTGGGAGGGGTACTGTCACATCCAGCTCCGCTCTTATTTTGTGGTCTGTTTGTTTTCCTGTTTTATTTTGAAATTTAATTTTTTATTTTGTTTACATTCCCGGTCACTTGTCTTCCTGCCTTTGTTTGTTTCCCGCCGTTTGTAATTACCTGTCCCGGCCCTAATGTGATTCACCTGTGTGTAGTTGTCTTTCCATCCCCCGTGTATATATACCCCCCTTGTTTTACTTCCCTGCCAAATTGTTGTAGCTCCTGTATGAATCAGCATTCACACAAATATTTCTTTAGGGAGGAAATCCTGTACTTCAGCTTCAGCAAAACTTACTGCATACAGAACTCAAGTCAGTGTTTGTGTTTGGGTAGTTTTGGTGCCAAATGAATGCATTTTGCTAGTGTTGGGAAGATTGGTGAAATAGACTGTCTCTGCATTTGTTGAGGGATGTCTGATGATGAATTCATAATCAAGACAACCCGTCATCTGAATGTGATTCCAATGACGTTTATCTTCAGTTACAGTCTGTAGCATTGTCATTTTCACCTGCCCCAACAAGTAGCACTTAATGAATTCAACAGTTAAGTCAATGCTCAAATAAGGGTAATAAGAATGACTTACCAAAAATTCCATTTATCCAATGACACAACGTAGAATGACTTATAACACATTTTGCTATTCTTCAACTAGTAACACGATGCAGAATAGCTGTTATTTTTAATTATTTAGATAATATCCTGGGATTCAGATGTCTGCAAAACTACCCCATAGAGTAGCACTAACTAAAATCAACTCAAGCCAATGCTTGAGTTGGGCCAATGTCAAAGTCTTACAGTGAGCAACCTTCTTTGCTCATGAGGTTCTCCATAGTACAGATGTTTCTTCTGGCATCTTCTGTGTTGTGATTTAGTAGCAGTGGAAGTGGTTCCTTACACAGATTTGCCCATCTTAAATACTGAATGCAGCCATTTCCACTCAACTCCACCTTCTTTTTGATCAAGTTTCAGTGGTCTTGACTATTGTAAGTAATGAATGGCTTCATAAATAGACAACCATCATCCCAATGTATGCATGCCATTAACAGTCTATGAGTGGTCAATTAGAGTCCAATGACTTCTGTTGGTGCTTCTCCTTTTGCCTCCAGATAGAGCTCATTCAGCAATAGAAAGCACCAGTTAGCACTGAATATCTATTCCAAAATTCACATTCTTTTATTTATTTAGCTAGTGTTGGGAAAACTGGTGAAATGGACTCTCTCTGCATTTGTGTCTGATGATAAACTCATAACCAAGACAACCCCAAAGAGAAGCACTTATGAACACAATAATCGTCAGTGTCTCCATTTGAGGTGATCTGAATGTGATTCCAATGTCATCTATCTTCAGTTACTGTCTGTAGCATTGTCATGTTCAACTGCCCCAACAAGTAGCACTTACTGAATTCAACAGTCAAGTCAATGCTAAAGTTAGGGTAATAAGAATGACTTATAAAACATTTCAGCATTGTTTAACCCTTAACCAGGGAAAATAGCTTTTTTAAACATTTCTTTTGGGAGGAAATCCTGGACTTCAGAGGTCAACAAAACTACCCCAACAAGTAGCACTTACTGTATACACAACTCAAGTCAGTGCTTGTGTTTGGGTAGTTTTGATGCCAATTGAATGCATTTTGCTAGTGTTGGGAAGATTGGTGAAATAGACTGTCTCTGCATTTGTTCAAAGATATGTCTGATGATAAACTCACAACCAAGACAACCCCAATGAGAAGCACTTATGAACACAATAATCATCAGTGTCTCCATTTGAGGTTATCTGAATGTGATTCCAATGACGTCTATCTTCAGTTACAGTCTGTAGCATTGTCATGTTCAACTGTCCCAACAAGTAGCACTTAATGAATTCAACAGTCAAGTCAATGCTCAAGTAAGGGTATTAATAAAGACTATTTACATTTTTTGCCAGAGTGCTTTTGGTTTCCTCTTCTTTTTGGAAATATGTAGCTACATTTGACTCCAAGTAGCTAGTCATCAATTGGATATGGAGGGAAAGGAAAACAAGTGAACACTAAACAGTAGTCTATATCAAACCCTGGACAGCTCCACTTTAGCTTCATCATTTAGTTACATCTGTGGTTCAAATACTGAATACAAAATCAG
The DNA here is from genome assembly GCF_008315115.2 of Sander lucioperca. NCBI lineage: Eukaryota > Metazoa > Chordata > Actinopteri > Perciformes > Percidae > Sander > Sander lucioperca. The sequence goes on from NC_050187.1 coordinate 1,819,371, forward strand.
ATGTAGGCCTATGTGAACCCAGTATTAAGCTCTATGTTAACATAGTGTAGTTCTATGTTAAAAATAATAATAATAAAAGCATGTTTATGTCAGTGGTTGATAGAGAAACAGAGCAGGGACCCCCTTATAGTTAAAATAAAATGATGTTGCATTTTAAGTGTGATCTATAATAACAAGTGCACACCAGGATATCAGGATTGATACTCCTTTAATAGGATATCTTTAAACTGTCAATCAAAGGCACATTCATAAACATAATGCTGATGAATCGTGTGATTCATCAGCATTTTAATTGATTTATCCTTAGTTGTGACACAGCTTGTAAAGTTGGATTTGATATGAGCGACGAGGTTCAAGTGTATTTCATGTTTGTCTCATTGACAGGTAGAGCCTACAGACAGGTATACAGACAAGTGGAGCAGGCGGCAAATTGATATTAAAGCTGGTTCATATCAAAACAACACGAAATACAGCCCTGGGATGTAGGCTACTATATTGAAGATATGGACAGTGGAGGACTTACTTGGATAATCTTAAGAAAGCAGAATTGGATGAGACCCTTGTCTATGAAATCCCCATTAAAGTCTCCAGTTGCCTGGAACTCCTGGAAGACGTCCCTCCAATAGCTTGCGTTCTGTCTCCTGTAGATCCCCCACCAGCTTTCGATCCGTTGATTTGCTGTACTGCATCCTTGGAACACACACGGCCCATGCACAACGCCAGACTCATCTTCTTGGAAGAAGTGTTGCAGCCTGTTAACATAGACATTTTCAGTTCCCAAATCCGATCGGATTATTTTTGGACACCCCCCAAGTCCCGTGACTGCATTCATGAAGTATGCTGCGATGACTTTGGGGTTACTATTGGAAGAATTTGCTTGCATCCAGATTATATGACGCGAAAACCCATCAATGCATCCGTTTATTCCAATGCCGAAAGGGGTCAGCTTGTCATAGGAGTCCATATGCCATAAATAATTGGGCCCTGGGACACTATAACATCTTCTCCGAAGTCTTGTTCCTCTCCGTTGCTGTACGCCCTCTGGGTCAAGATGTGACTGAACCTCCTGAACCATGTCTCGAGTAACGCGCAGTCCAGCCAATCTGCACCTATCGTGCATCATTCGGTAACCATGAAGACGACCCGGTCCTCTTATCTGGTTGCTAATGAAGTTAACAATCTCAGCAGGATCACTTAACCGTCGCCTGTGAAGTTGTAACCGGGCTAGTCTTCTCCTTAAATGACGAGGACTAATCTGATGCCATCTCTAACAGAAAGGCACAATGCAATTTCTGCCTGTGTTAGACCTTGATTGTAGTACATCCGGATGCGTTGATCAATAATGTGATCTGCCATGTTCACTTCCCCGGGACACACCTGGACCAGATAGTGGCAGCAGCTCTTGAAGGCTGAAATCAGGACGATAACATTAACCAGCATCAGACTTGAAAATGATCCCACAAAAACAAAGTAATAATAATAATAAACCCAGTCACATACTGTATCAAAGCACTATTAAATGAATTAATAAACGTTTAATTACGTTTCACATTATATTGCTAAGTTAACGTTAGCCTACATTTACGTTACCTTAGCTGAGGCAGCCGGACAGATAGGAGTTTGTCAGCCTTTCATCTGCTAACTGGTAGCCCCTAAACAAACCCAGTCAACTAATAAAGTGTATACAAATGTGGCGCACAAGTTACCGGTAGGCTACAGCTACAGCCAGTGGCGCTACGGAAGCCGTTCGTTGCAGCGCATTAGTTTGAATTCAAGACGAGCACATTATTAATTAATTCGTTATCTCGATAAAACAATCTTTGTTATGTCGAGATAATGAAATAATTAATTAGTTATCTCGAGAAAACAAACTTTGTTATATCGATATAACAAATTAATAAGTCGTTATCACGAGATAACAGTGCAAAAAAAAATAAAAAATCCATGGCCGTTCTCGGCTTCCGTACTATGACGTTCTTTTCACTTCTGACTTTTTTCTAGGACTTTTTTCGACATACTATACTATTACTTTTTTACTTTTGGCGCTAGCTGGCTCAAGATCGTCTGTTCCATTTCCAATGTTGACAGCTAATCATGTTCCTTCATATGGGGGTTTTCAAGATGGCGGAGTGAGTGGCAGCACTTTTTGCAGGCTCCGGTAAAAAAATTATTTTAGTCCTGGAAATGTGATAAACTAGTGTAACAACCCCTCTACTAACCAGCTATTCAATGTAGAGTCAAAATCAAGTGACAAAAGTAAGCTACTACATCATTTTGTTTTTTTTCTTCTTTGTTTGGAATCATGTCCGACCACAACTACAACTTGGCTGCTCTCCACGAGCCATGTGATGATTCTGACATTGAGGAAGAAATGGAAGCGGAGCAACACTCAACCAAAGAAGACAAAATTAACAAAGAACACACGCCAATTAAACAGCCGAATCCAAAGAAACTGCGACACCAAAAGGAAAGTGAGGACGCGAATACTGGCGCCGCAATTCTACAAGCTGTACAAGTTTTGACCAAAAAAATGGACGAGCAGATGGAACTTTTGAAAAGTTTCGACAGACGTATTGAAGCTAACACAACCGCAGCAAAAGAAAACCGAGAAGAAATCTGCGTGCTTCAGAAAAAAATAGGAGGCCTTCAGAAAGAAAACAGTTTGTTGAAAGAAGCATGTGCAGAGCAAACCCGGTACAGAAGAAGGTGGAATCTGAGGATGATTGGCCTCACTGAAAAAGATGGCGAGGACACGAGAGAAGTTGTCATAGGAATACTGACGAGAATTGTTCCAATGTCAGTGGAGCGGCTGCGTGACACCGTAGACACCGTTCACCGGCTGGGAAGGAAAGGCGACGCCGCTACCTCAAATAACACACCGAGAGCAATCATCATTCAGTTCGGGATGAGAACGGTGCGGGATGATGTTTGGAAGAAGTCGAAGGATGCGAGAGTGTGTAAAGACATGCACATACGCTTCAAAGAAGACTTCTCAAAAGAAGACCGGGAGGCGCGTGCGAAGCTGTGGCCACTGGTCCAAGAAGCCAGAAAGACAGGTAAACGGGCATTCTTGAAAGAAGGATACGCTGTGATCGATAACCAGAGAGTGGACCCAAACTGAACACTTGTTTTTGTTACCATTTGAGTGGCTGTCAGAAATTCAGCGTACAATCACTTTTTTCAGTGAAACTTTAATCTTTTCGTTTGTTTGACATAAACGCTCCGATATTATATATATTATATATATTATAGAGTATTAACACTACCCACACTTTGTTTGTTAATGCATCACTGAACATTCAAGGTTAAATAACCTGATGTTATGATTGGAGCATGGTTAATGTTACATTGTTAACTCCAAATTTTTTTTTGCACGCCAGTATATGGCAGATACTGAATGTTTACCTTGTTTACCTGTTCATATATGGTATTGCAACTGGTCACCTCTTAATATCTCTTGTTATGCCAAAATTAAGAATAGTATAACAAAGTAGGTGAAATTGATTTTATATTTAAGTAGAACTATGTTACAATAGCTGTTCGGTTTGTAGGTTTCCCTTTCCCCCTTTATAGTTTTTAGAGGGCTAGCTACACAAAACATATAGATTTAGGACTAATTACTCATTCCTGCGCATCGTTACAGTCTTTTGTGCAGTTTATAGATTATATACTTATTACCTAAATGTTGTCCTTTATTTCTTTAAATACTAGGGGGATGAAAGATAATGTAAAACGTAAGGCTATCTTTCTTTTCTGTAAGGAGCAAAAGGCTAATTGTGTTTTTCTACAAGAAACTCACTCAGCTGAGGCTGACACAACATTTTGGAAATTGCAATGGGGACACTCCATCTTTTTCAGTCATGGAACGTCACACTCCGCAGGAGTTATGATTTTATTAAATAGATTTCCTGTGAAAATTATTGACCATAAAAGTGACTCTACCGGTTATTGGTTAATGGTTGCGACAGAAATGAACGGTATAAACTACATCTTATTATGTGTGTATGGTTATAACAAGCGAGCACAGAACAAAAATCTCTTCTCATCCTTAAGTAAGTACTTAGAGGAATGGAAAATGCTTTTTTCAACAGATAGAGTAATAATTGGGGGAGATTTCAACCTAGCCCCTGATCTTTGGTTAGACCGCTTACCATCAAAGAGACATTGCCACACACTTGATGAAACAATACTTGAATTGATCACAAAGGCCAATCTAATAGATTATTGGAGAATGAAAAACCCAACCAGAAAACAATTTACCTGGTTCAACTCATCTAAAAATGGCCAGTGCTCAAGATTGGATTATTGGTTAATATCAGACAATCTCATTAATGAGGTTAATAGATGTGATATTTCAGCATCACCCCTGACTGATCATTGTGTAATATCCTTGACACTTTCTCCGGGTGGAAGAGAGAATAACACAAATTCCATATGGAAATTTAACAATAACCTTTTGGAAAATACTGAGTTTTGTAATGTAGTTAAACAACTGGTTAAAGAAGTAGGTGAATTGGAAATGTCTTTTCTGAGTAAATGGGAATGGTTTAAATTCAAAGTTAAACAAATGGCTATTAGAACAAGTAAGCAATCATCAACCCTTAAAAAGATAAGACAAAGGGACATCATTAGTCGCATCAATACACTATGCAGTAAAAATGATTTGACTCGGCAAGAACAGACTGAATTAAACAATTTACAGTCACATCTTGATAATATATATTTGGAAAAGGCCAAGGGAGCATTTATTCGTTCAAGGGCTCGTTGGATTGAAGAAGGGGAGAAAAACTCCTCTTACTTTTTTAGTCTGGAAAAACAAAGACAGACGAAGAAAAAAATTCGGAAGTTAAAGGTCAATGGCATTATTGTTGAAAATCAAGAAGAAGTAAACGAAAACATCAAATCTTTTTATAGTAACTTATATAAATCCCTTTTTTCTAAAGAAGATTGTTGTTTTTTCTTAGATAAGATCCAGGGGTTTAAAAAAACAATAAATGATAACTTTAAACAACTTATGGAAGATGAGTTAAGAATTGAGGAGCTAGACTTAGCAGTTCAACAGATGTCTAAAGGGAAGTCACCTGGAATAGATGGGCTAACCGTGGAGTTTTTGGAGTGATATCAGGGAAATGCTCTATAATGCCTATCTAGATTGTATCTCAAAAGGTAATCTTTCTCCCACTATGAAACATGGTCTCATCACCCTAATTCCCAAACCTAACAAAGATAATCTTTTATTGGATAATTGGTGACCAATTTCCTTGTTATGTAACGATTATAAATTGCTGGCACTTGTCTATGCTAATCGTCTGAATAAGGGATTATCACATATTATTGACGAGTGTCAATCAGCTTTCATGAAGGGTAGAAATATACATAACCATACCAGGCTGCTACTAGACATGCTTGATTATCGAGACTTCATTAACACTGATGCTTTTATTTTATTTCTTGATTTTTATAAGGCATTTGATACTGTTGAACATACCTTTTTATTTGAAATCTTAGATTTTTTAGGTTTTGGGAGTAACTTTTGTAAAATAATTAAGATGTTTTATACTGACATATATAGTTCTGGGTCCCTGAATCCTAATATAACTCCTAGGTTTGAAGTGCTCCGCGGTATTAGGCAGGGATGCCCGATTTCTCCAAAACTGTTTATTCTAGCCACACACTCACTTATAATGCTCATTAATCACAACCCTGACTTGCATGGGATCACAATATTTGACAAGGAATTTAAAATTAGTCAATTTGCAGACGACACAGCAATCCTTTTAAGGAATAAATTCATGGTTGATGTTGCCCTTGATTCAGTCTCGATTTTCTCTAAAGCTTCAGGATTAACCCTCAATATTAAAAAATGTGAGCTACTTCCCATTCACTCATCAACGGATTCCATCATCTCTTCAATTGAAGTTAAAGCTGAAGTGAAATATCTAGGAATAGTTTTATCTAAAAATGCTATTAGAAGGGAAGACGTTCATTTTTCTAACCGTTTAATAGATATGAAGAAATCCTTAAGTCGCTGGCTTATCAGAGATCTCACTATCTTTGGTAGAGTCACTCTGTCTAAATCAGAAGGTATTTCCAAAGTAATTTATCCATGTCACTCCCTGTATGTTTCTTCCGATAATGTTAAGAAAGCCAATTCAATTGTTTTCCGATTCCTGTGGAAAAACAAAACCCATTATATTAAGAAATCACAGCTGGTTAAAGACTATGATATGGGTGGTATCAAAGCATTGGACTTTGAATCAATGTTTGGGACCTTTAAGATCAACTGGTTGAAAACATATCTATCACAACCAGATTCTATGTGGTTTCACATACCTAGACATTTATTTAAAAAAATAGGAGGGCTTGATTTTCTTCTGCAATGTGATTTTGAGGTGACCAAAATTCCTGTTAAGTTGTCAAACTTCCACAAACAAGTTCTCCAATATTGGAAAATGATATTTACCCATAACTTTTCTCCACATGGATCCACCTTATGGAACAATAGGGTCATTATAATCAATAGGAAATCATTGTTCAGGTATGACTGGTATGAAAAGGGCATTGTTTTTGTGAATGATATTATAGATGACAATGGTCACCTTTTGGAATATAAAGCCTTTTCAGAAAAATATAATTTAAACTGTACTTATAGAGAATACAATACGATCTGTAAAGCAATACCTGTACCATTATTACAGTTAATTCATAACACATTGTTATATGCAAGAACAAGACCCTTACCAACTTTACCAAATCTTGTTATCAATGATTGTACTTTAATTGACAATAAATGTAATAATAAATATATTAGTGATGCTTTGAAATCTAAATTATGTCTTGGTTATGAAAGAGGATTGTGTGTACAGGTTCCGAACATGGATGCATTGTCCATAAGAAAAACACATTTTAAATTCATTAAATGGCCCATTTCCCCAAAAGTCAAAGAGACTCACTTTAAAATAATGTATAAGATATATCCAGTCGCTGACTTTCTTAGAAGAAGATTCAAATTTGATGTAGACCCTTGTGTTTTTTGTGAGATAGCTGATGAGACACTGGGACACATGTTCTTTTTTTGCCCTGTGTCCAACAGCTTCTGGTCCGAGATACAAATTTGGCTGTCACTTAAGATGGATAATATCCCTACTCTCACCTTGCCACACATCCTCTTTTATATGGATAATATAGATTCATCAATATCAGATCTAGTCAATATGATTATTCTAATGGGTAAATATCATATTCATTGCAGTAAGTGGAGATGTTCTAAACCTTCCTTTGTTTGGTTTATAAATGACTTTAAATAATTTTTTTCCTCACTGAAAAAGATCAAATCTACTAAGATTGCAAGGAAAATGTGTAGTGACATATCTAGGAAACTACTGTTTTGATTAGTCTCTCCTTGTGTACCGCTCCAAATGTTAATTTTACTTTTTCTAGCCTTTTTGCTTTTGACTTGTATATTTTAAGCAGCTCCCCCCTTTTTGTTCTATTCTTTGTTTTTTGTTTTTTGACCAGGTAATTCTTTCTTGTACATTGACATTTATATTGTATATACGCATGTATATCCTTTTCCCCAACGAGAGTTTTGTATGTTGGTGCTTTTTGTCAATAAAATAAAAAAAAAAAAAAAAAAAAGTTCGTTCATATCCAATGTGCGATACGATATCATTCAATTTAATGGCAAGTAACCATTGAAATATGTGTTTCCTTCTTAAATAGGCACATATACAGTTTATTTCAATCCTTCACACGAAGTTATCTGATCATCTTGCTACGTGTTACATTATGTTATATGGCCGTAGATCGTAGCTAACAATCGGCAATGCTAACTGTAGCTGTAGGCTAGCTAATATGGGTCGTTCGTGTCATGTGAAATGTAAACAAACTAACGTTAACGTTAATATCGATAAATAAATAAACGTTAATAGGCTCAATATTAATATGAGTAGAAAAAGCCATGTTACTACTATATTACTGTTGTTAGCTAACCATCTGCACCTGGGTATATTGCAAGCTGTAGGTTAACTACTAGCTATATTATGGCTAGTTTGTGTCATGTAAACAAACTAATGTTACGATCTAGCTACATATAATACCCTCAATATTACTATGAATAGAAAATCATATGTAACTAACTTACTATGACATAGCCTACTCTTTGCTAATCATCTAGCTAGATTGCTACCCATTTAAAACGTCTGATCATACACCCAACATTAGCTACATTACTGTAACTTAAATTGATTTGATAATGCAGCTTTCATGCTGTCATATTAGGTGTGTGTTTGTGCTGTAGTGTCACAGTCCAAAGAATGCTCATTGTATATTGTTGTCCATATTCATGTTGCCTTTAGATGAGCAATAAGCCTAAAAGCCACAAGTGCATGGGGGAAGGAGAGTGGATGGCAAGGCTGAGGGCATATGCCAGCTCAGCTTAAAATATAGCAATATATAATGATTACTTGAAAAATATACAATGTGATAGTAAGACTGTATACCCCAGGCTAAACAGGTTTCTGATTGTTTCAGATTGAGAAATGCCCCATGCAGGCCCGTGGACAGACCACTCTTTTTGGAGGGTCAGTGGCCTGTTATTGTGGATTTCACGGTGCTAAGGTGATCTGTTTTAAAATGATGTGTCATTCTGATGAATCTTACATCTCATGTCTGCTGCAATGCTGTAGTTGTTACATCAAAATGCTGTTGATTTAGCAGCCCACTACTCAGCCTCCTGCTGCAGCCTGGCAGTCTGCAGCTCTGGTCTCGACCCCTGGTGCAACGGCTGCTGTACCACCATCTTTCTGGCGCCCCCCTCCAAGTTTGTCAATGGTGAAAATTATATTAAATAACTCATATTTAATTAATAGTGCTTTTGTATTGGTTGCATCATCAAATTAATATTGTTTGTCTTTTCAGTTCACTAAATCACGCTTTGGTGGGTCACCGTCTGCCACAGTGAAACCTAATTTAGTGGCTAGGAGGAGCCCCAGCCCCTCTTCCTCCCCTGTGAGGACTCCCAGCTCGTCTCCATTCTTTGTGAGGACTCCCAGCCCCTCTCCATCCTCTGTGAGGACCCCTCTCCATGCCCCGTCTTCTGGGAGGACCCCCAGCCCCTCTCCATCCTCTGTGAGGACCCCAAGCCATGCCCCGTCTTCTGGGAGGACCCCCAGCCCCTCTCCATCCTCTGTGAGGACTCCGAGCCATGCTGTGAACACCAGCAACAGCAGCTTAAGGAAACCCATGGGGAGGAATGGCTGAACAGGTTGGCACAAAATTTGGGGAGTGTGCTGACTTTGTTGATCAGCCAAGCCTCTTCCCAGTGGTGTGCCAGGAGCCCCCTGAGCCCATTGATGTGCCCACCAGTCGCTGGCTGCTGTCCGTTTATGGGAGGGACATCCTCTCCCGATTGGACCATATCTAGGCCAGCATCACCTCCACATTTGGCTCCATCTTAAAGATGGACTCAACCAAACAGGTAATAAATTATCTGTGTAATAGATATCCATGTTCTTAATAAATCCCATTATACACATTAATGCTATTGTCAATCATAATATCACATTGGTACGTATTTTAAATGTGTACAGTGTAGTGGTCTCTGGGTCACCTCCATTGGGAACGAGGTTGGCCAGATCGTGACCAGTGTGGTGACAGTGCAGGAGGGGCCAGGACTGGACAGGATGGTGGCAGGGGTGATGGAGCGGTACCGCCAGGCAGCTATCGCACCCCCAGTGCTGCTGTATGTGGACTGCGGCTGCTGCATCAGTGAGGGGTCCAGCAAGCTGCAGACCAGGTTTGGGGAGTGGCCAGACCTTCGGAGGCTGGCCGTCGGATGTACCACTGGCACTCATCCCCTCTACCCCACCTTCATGAGCTGTCTCTCTGCCTGCATATTTGAGTGGGACGCAGGGGACCTCTCTCTGTTGCGGCGGGCAAAGAAAGAGCAGCTCAGGCAGGAGGGTGTGCCAGCCATGAGTGATCCTGCGGTGGATGCCAGGATCACTAAGAATGAGCTGAGCCAGTACTGTTGCAGGAGGACACGCGGCGAGGAGGCCACCATCAGCCTCATTGGGCGGCTGCTGCAGGAACTGGGAGGGGCAAACAGGAGAGACCTTATGGGGGTGCCACTGCTGGACCAGGTGCGCATTGAACACGTCTGGCGTGTGCAGCAACGCCACGTCAAGTGCATCCAGGACCTGCCTGGTGTGCATCTCTATACAGAGACAGGCACCATCAAGAAGGGGGGTGTTGTCCTAACTAGAGGTCGACCGATAGTGGATTTTACCGATACCGATAGCTAGGTTGGGCCGTATTTGCCGATAACCGATTAATCGACCGATAGTATTTATAACTTATACAGTTGACAAAATACATACATTGTTTCAAAAAAAGTCCAGACGCTTTTGCCAATAATCAAAATAATAATGTCATATTTATTGATATTACACCCACAGCAATGCTACACAAGCATGTGTGTTATCTAAAACAGTTCTCCTACATATTTGGAGTCATCCAGTGCAAAAATAAACATAATGAGCATTATAATTCATATAAAGGACAAACAATCTCAAAACAGTGACGCCATTCTTCTCTGTAGAACGGTTTAGAACGGTAACAGACGATCTCTGACCTGGAGGGATCTATCTTTCCCACTTTATACTATATATATATATATATATTTGTTCTCGCTTGGATGCCCATATAATGCGTAATGTGTGACGGACCTGCCTTCCCATTGGTTGAAAACATAAACAAAGGCATCATGGGAGATCCCCTTGTCGGTAGCACCTACTGTCTATGGTTAGCACAGAGTTAGCGGCAGAAATGACCGAAAACGTGATGAATTATGGACATCAAGTGGATAAATCTTGGATGTAACAGTTTGGATTTAATGCTCAACAACCCCGAAAAAAGGCACAAGTTCCAGGCTGGATAGAAAATCACCTGTAAAGGCTAGAAAGACACCAAAGACACCCCCGTGACGGCTAACTCGTTAGCTTTTAGCTGCAGCAATCAGTAAGTCTCTACGTTTAACTGTTATTAAATGATCTAAATATGAATCAGAGGTGCCGTTTGGGATCGCGGACGAGCCTTTAGGGTTCTGATTCTGACATTTGGGTCGGACTTGCATTTATTTTTGTCAGTGTTTTAACCGCTTGAGGTAAGTTAGCCTACTACTAATGTTTAGCGTCATCTCAGCCTCGAAAGCAAACAAATATACTGTTGTGCTGTTCTTTCTCTACTAATGCAGCATCTATTCAACAAATTAATATGTACTGTATACATACCTTTTTGCTGTCGACGCTTTAAACGAGCATCTGATGTCAGCCTTCTCCGCACAGCATGTGCTCTCCGTGCAGCGCGCAGTAACACGTGTCGAAAATAAACAACACCAGGCATCAGTGATAGTTTTTATTTCGCCTCTAGAGGCCGCTATTGTAATGCATGATGCCAGCAGACCCTTCTCAGCTCTCACGTACTGTGTAATGAATGACAGCGCGCGCCGCTACAGCAACGGACGCAACCATCGGTATGGATTTTTGCCGATAACGATAGTTCCACCAATCAACTATCGGTGCCGATTAATCGGCAAAACCGATGAATCGGTCGACCTCTAGTCCTAACCAGGTATCGCTGTGCCAGAGGGTCCACATCTCTGGAATCTTTTCATTGCCACCTGAAAAGGTCATTCCAGGTTGGTGTCTCCCTTATGTATGATAAACAGTCAGTATACTCTTCAGTATACTCTTTTATGAAAGCATTCATTAGATTGGAAAGCTAGACCTTTTTAATGGACTATTAATATTTTATTGTTTTCTCAGGCATCAGTGCAAATGCACTGAATTTTCAGCTGTAGCTCCTGGAAGGCCTGAACAGGTGGAACCAGGACCGGGAGACTGCGGCGGTGACCAGCAGGCCATCATCTCTGCTCACCTACTCCAGGGATGTGACCCAGTGCGTCAACACCAGCAGCTTGAAGGTGTTTGGCCGGGCATTTGTGCCAAACTTCAGGCCACCCTCCAAATACACCGGTATGCTAATGTCATGTCTACCTAGTATTTTTGGTTCGTTGGCTTGTAAGTGTTTAAACTGAAATTCAGTGAGACTTTTCATTCCCAGTGGCAAAAGCAAACTATGTACTTAACATGATACATGCCATTAACTTATTAATTATGTGTGCATGCTTGTGTACATGTTTATCTGTTCTTTTTCATAGGAGAGCTGCTTGGTGTTGACTATCTGTTAAGTCAGACTGGGCAGCCCTTACAGGTCAGCCCTGACTCAGAGGAGACGGAGGACATGCTGGAGGATGTGAACGGGGGCGAGGAAGAGGATGAGGACTTCGAGGAAGACCAACCACCTGACCTCACGGTGTCAGGTCTCCTTGATGATCTTAGCGTCTGAACACAGCTTATCTGCTCCTCCCTGACTGCCTCCACCCTGGCTGCTCCCATCCAGCCAAAAATCGGACCTGGGCAGAGGTATTAATAAAAACTGTATAAAACTAGTGTTCTCGTTTGCTATTACAGGCTATTTATGATCATCAGATGAAAAATTACACAGTTTCAGAAATGTGTAAAAGTTACATGTAGTCACTTTAATGACTTGATGCACTTTTGTAGTTAATATGATGTAACTGGAAACTGTATGGTTTGGTTAGGGTCAAAAAACACAGGACTTTCACCCAGGAGACCGGGGATCGTGTTCCACGTGTCACGTTCCCTAAACCCAACTGTCCCGTTGTTCTTTACCTAAACCCAACCGTCCCGTTCTTCTTTACCTAAACCCAACTGAGAGATGGTGCTCTCTGGAAATGATGATGGAGATGTGCAAAGATGACGACTTCAATGATTTCAGAGTATGCAGCTTTATTCAATATTGAACAAATTCTCATGAGGGAGAACACAAGGTACATGCAGCATGGCACAAACCAAGTACTCTCTTCGAATCTTTCTCGACCCGACCGTCTTATAGATCTTGAAAACCTTCACATCTGGAAACCTTTACATGATCTCATCATAACAACGATATATTCCCATATGCTATGAGACACACAGTTCCTGTAGGCCTCTCTAAGGTCATAGGTTAACTGTGCCTAAGGTTGTTATTCACTCTAGAATGACAGAAAACATAACACATCTTGACAGTTACTCAATCAGGGCCTCTTTTGTATGTTATTCTCCTGTGCCAACATCTGGATCGGATCCAGCTTCTCACGCATAAGACTCCATAACATCCTTCTGAACTTTTACCTAGATTCTTTCAATAACACATTACAAAATATGAAATATGAAAATACATTTGGTTTGATTATATCACCTATCACCAACTGTCCCGTTCTTCTTTACCTAAACCCAACCGTCCCGTTGTTCTTTACCTAAACCCAACTGTCCCGTTGTTCTTTATCTAAACCCAACTGTTGCGTTTAGATAAAGCATGTGTAGATCTGACGCTAAAGGAGACTTTTAGCGTCAATAACGCCAAAGGTACCTGACCAAGCGTCCGTATTTTACGGGATGGGTAGTGAGAATGTGTTGGACACAGAACAGAAGAGAGAGGTGACAAAAGAGAACGACATTGCGTGCTCGGCGGACAGCACTGGCGTCTTTTCTACAGAAAGTCGCCAGATTTGTCACAATATCGCTTTTGGGGAAAAAATATAAAAAAAATATATATATATATAAAAAAAAATATATTATTGAGACATTATCTTTCTCCACAATATTGAACTGCTATTTTTTTTAAGAAATGAGAAACATTTTGCAATGTTGATTTGGAGTCTATTTGGATGTTTCAAGACTGTATGGCTGCAGCCTGGAGCGTCCCATCTCATGCCGTCCTGTCTCATGCCGTCCCGCCTGGTGCCGTCACCGAGCTTCTACTTTTCAAAATAAAAGCTGGCGTTTACTACTTTAATACTTTATTTTTTTTTAAAGACACTGAGTGTACCTTAAGGAAAATCACAGAAAGAAACCATATTTGTCTGCAACCATAAATTGCTCTAGGTATAGAGTTATAATATTCGCTAACAAATGTCAACCAACGCTGATGCAGGTTTCATCAAATGTACGTTAACATCAGGGACACAACAATAACATCCAGAAATCAGCAAACTATATGTATGGCTAAAATTGTTACTTTAAACTTTAAACTTTACAGTTTAAACGTTTTTCAATTGATTGCAACAAACGTGCCATAGGCGTCGATTTCGGTGTGGGGACAGTGGGTACCTACCAGATTTCGTCATGAGTCATTTTGTACCCACCACTTTTTTTTTGAAAACCTCTAGCTCAATTTAGTTAAAAAAAAGTCCATAACACATATAATTCTTGAGCGACAGATGCAAAAAAAAATCTCTCTCTCTCTCTCTCTCTCTCTCTCTCTCTCTCTCTCTGCCTGTCGGGACATTCTGCTTAACGTGAAAAAGCTTAACGTGGTTTATGGCCATATGTTATAATGAACACTTAAGCCTGTCAAAAGAACTAAACCGAAATCCAACGATTAAGTTCTCACATTCCAACGATTAAGTTCTCACATTAACATTTTCTTCTTCATTGGCGCCTATGGCGAGGAAAAAGCTTGTACCTAAACAATGATCAATGATTACCAAATGTCTCTCTCATATTGCTCATAACCACTGAAAACTGTCAAAAAATCTAACCAGAAATGTGGTGATGATTGATCGTTGTTTAGGTACATTAAACCACGTTAAGCTTTTTCACATTATGACTTATAAAGCTCATGAGAACCGTGGGGAGTCAACCCACAGCCGCTCCGCTGCCCTGCTGAAAATGTGAAGCAGAAACGCGTCAGATGTCAGATAACTTCCATAATAATTGCACTTTGGGTTGGATTTTTTGACAGTTTTCAGTGGTTATGAGGAGCAATATGAGAGAGACATTTGGTAATCATTGTTTACGTACATTAAACCACGTTTTTATTCATTAGCTACAGGACAGCGTCTTTCAAACATGACCTGCTCGAAAGAGAAAAAAAAAATTAATGCGTCATTGTACCCAGCACTTCTGGAAATGTACTTCCAAATTTGCGTTTCTGTCACCAACACATTTCAAACCAAACTGACGCCCATGAACTTACCCGTATCTCCATCTGGAAAATAATTCGATTTCGTATTTTTGACCCTCTGAACTTACCGTTGGACACGCCTCGGCATGAGACGAGACGGCATTAGACGGGACGGCTTGACATGGGACGCTCCAGGCTGCAGCCATACCCGCCTCGGATGTTTCCACATAACTCCATCATTCACTAACTCCACCGGGGGAAATGAACTGTGTTTACCAGCGAGTAGCTAACGCTGTCTGCTGTTTGGTGCTGGGTATTTAGAAAAGATGTATGCATACCTCTTTGAAGGTTTCAAATATTTAAATCATACATGAGGTATCACAGATACAGGAAATACAAGAACAGATATTGAGCTGAAGTTGTTCATTTTATTTGAAATTGATTGTAATTATCACAATTACTGTCGTTTTATTTGAAATTGATCGTAATTATCACAATTACTGTCATTTTATTTGAAATTGATTGTAATTATCACAATTACTGTCACAATTGATTTTGGTGTGTGGGAGAAAACCGAAGCATTCGGCGTAACCTCTCACGGATCCATCATGTGGCCCTGACATGCTGCTCCACGCCATCACCGCGGGTGTTAACAGGTTAAGGGGAGTTTTAGCAGTCAACTTTTGGGAGATCACTGATCCCTGAATGATACGGCCTCACGTGAATGACACCGTCCATGTATTGATGTGTCTGCGTAGATGATGATATCGTGGCATCTGCACAGGGATGCACAGATGACACGATACTGTCATCGGGGAGGACCGGATCTGCACAGGGATGCACAGATGACACGATATTGTCATCGGGGAGGACCGGTGGCTGGCTGTCACCTGGGAGAAGAGATGATGGTTCGACATTGATGTTTTTTCGCAGCACTTTCTTATTTATCCACGACATTATTTTCTGCAGTGGCGGCTTTTTTGCCTTTTCAAGAAGCCGTTTTGTTTCTTTGAGTTCTTTTGTTATGTTGTGCTGCTCCATCGTCTTCTTGTTGATTAGATTAGTTACGGCTATGTGTTCCTGCTCTCTTCTCTTAAAAATCAATTCTTCGTAATATTTCAAGGCTTCGAGGCGCTTTCTGTAATGGCTGACTGTTACGTCACTATCGGGAACCGCTTTTATAAGATAAGCCTCAGTGTTTTCATCCATCTGTACTTGGGTGTCATTGTCGATGTAACGTCTTTTGACCTCAATGATTTTCTGTACCCATTCCGTGGGGTCCGAGGTATAATCAATGCATTCCTGCAGATCGGTCTTGAACCGCATGATATAGGTGCTCATGCTTCTGTTTTTCTCTCTCTCCTTAATCAGGTCTGCATCACAGTGTTTGAGATGTGTGACGGTTGCACCCAGGTTGGCGTTCTCTCGGTTGGCCTTGTTCAGCTCCTCTCTCGTTTTTTTGAGCTCAGCCTGTGTCAATTTGAGCTCAGTCTGTGTCGTCAAATCTTCCTTGACGGCTTTGAGTGTGCCTTTCAACCCCTTTACTTTATCACGTAGAACAGCGTTGTTTTCCTTTTCTTTAGTTCCATCCTGTTTTAATTGTTTATTGTCCCTCACTAAACTAGATATCTCCAGATTTCTGTTTTCAATTACATTTTGTTTGTCTTTGACCGCATTCTCTAATGCCGAAACCTTTCCGGTAAGATCTTTCTTCTTCTTCTTCAGCTTTTCAATAATCATCTCCAGTTCTTTGCGCTCCATTAATTCTTCCATTCGTGTATCATCCTTTATCTTATTTTCTCTAGCAATGAGATTGTCTCTTTCTCCTAGCTGTTTTTTCAAGTTCTCCACTACCTTTTTGTTTTCCATCTCCATTCGGGGTAGTGTAGCCCTGAGTTCTTCCAACTCGGCCGCTAGTTTTTCTTTCTGCTCCTCGACGATCAGTAGCTTTTCTCTTTGCTGTTTGGGCTTGGCCTTCTCCTCCGCCATCCTCTTGTCTTGTTTTTTTCTCAATCTCTCAACTAACTCCAAGTCAGCCCGATCACAGGTAATGCTCTCTGTTTCATCTTGGCTTAACTGGAGTTGGGTTTTCAGCTCTTTCACCTTCTCTTTGTCAGTTTTCACCATTTTCGTGAGAGCCTTGACTTCCATTTGCAAAAGGTTAGACCTAGCTATTTTATGATGGTTAAACTTTTGTTTTTGCACTTTGAACATGAGCTTCTTTGTCCTAACGTAGAGTAATCTGACGTTTTTGTGCTGTGGCGCCATTGTTTCTACACTCCGTCTGTTTAAAGGTACTGTAAATCGATATTTCGCTGTGTGGAGATTGGTGTGGTCTGCAATCAGCTGCAGTTGTCACAATGTTGTGAGCAACGGGCGTGAGTGTGAGTGACATTAAATTCCACAGTTTGATGGTTCGAATCCCACCCGCGGCTTGCCCAAACAATTTAAAAACATCAAAAAAATTCTTTAAGTGTTCATGGGGGGCTAAAATACCTTCATGCCTTCAATTCTTTCTTTTTCTCTCTTTTCTTCTTTCCTTTTTTCTTCCCCCTTTTCCCCCCTCCTTTTCCTTTCTCCCCCCTCCCTGACAGAATATTGTTCCACAGCTTCAACACAAGGGTTAACATTGTTGGAATGTTAACACACACACACACACACACACACACACACACACACACACACACACACACACACACACACACACACGTTGGAATGTTAGAATTTCCCTTATGCTTATAATCCTTTGATGACTGTTCCTTTGATGGATGATGTCACAAAGGTCCGTTGATATCTTCAGTTTCAGTGTTATAAGGAAACAGTTGGTTAACCTTTCAGCACAGATCACAAGCACAGACGAGACCATTTTGATGCAACAGTGTTTTTATTGACTGCTCAAGTTCTGTTCTTGTACACTTTTCGACATAACTTTATAACTTCTAACTGTGTGCCTCCGTCTGCTAACTGGCAGGCTCACAGCCCGTTGCTCACAACATTGTGACAACTGCAGCTGATTGCAGACCACACCAATCTCCACACAGCGAAATATCGATTTACAGTACCTTTAAACAGACGGAGTGTAGAAACAATGGCGCCACAGCACAAAAACGTCAGATTACTCTACGTTAGGACAAAGAAGCTCATGTTCAAAGTGCAAAAACAAAAGTTTAACCATCATAAAATAGCTAGGTCTAACTTTTTGCAAATAGAAGTCACGGCTCTCGCGAAAAAGGTGAAAACTGACAAAGAGAAGGTGAAAGAGCTGAAAACCCAACTCCAGTTAAGCCAAGATGAAACAGAGAGCATTACCCGTGATCTGGCTGACTTGTTGGAGTTATTTGAGATATTGAGAAAAAAACAAGACAAGAGGATGGCGGAGGAGAAGGCCAAGCACAAACAGCAAAGAGACAAGCTACTGATCGTCGAGGAGCAGAAAGAAAAACTAGCGGCCGAGTTGGAAGAACTCAGGGCTACACTACCCCGAATGGAGATGGAAAACAAAAAGGTAGTGGAGAACTTGAAAAAACAGCTAGGAGAAAGAGACAATCTCATTGCTAGAGAAAATAAGATAAAGGATGAAACACGAATGGCAGAATTCATCAAGCGCAGAGAACTGGAGATGATTATTGAAAAGCTGAAGAAGAAGAAGAAAGATCTTACCAGAAAGGTTTCGGCATTAGAGAATGCGGTCAAAGACAAACAAAATGTAATTGAAAACAGAAATCTGGAGATATCTAGTTTAGTGAGGGACAATAAACAATTAAAACAGGATGGAACTAAAGAAAAGGAAAACAACGCTGTTCTACGTATTAAAGAAAACCGGTTGAAAGGCACACTCAAAACGACACAGACTGAGCTCAAATCGACACAGTCTGAGCTCAAAGAAACGAGAGAGGAGCTGATCAAGGCCAACCAAGAGAACGCCAACCTGGGTGCAACCGTCACACATCTCGAGCACAAACTGCATGAAAACACTGAGGCTTATCTTAAAAAAGTGACTGCCGTTGAAGACCATTACAAAAAGCGCTTCGAAAATGTGTCCAGGGACGAAGACTTGAATTTTAAGAGACTAGTGAAAAGCGAGCAGGACAACATAACCTTATTTAGAATAATCAACGAGATCACGATGGAGCAGCACAACATAACAAAAGAAGAAACAGAAAGGGTTCTTGAAAAGCAGCCGCTGCAGAAAATAATGTCGTGGATAAATGAGAAAGTGCTGCGAAAAAACATCAATGTCGAGCCATCATCTCTTCTCCCAGGTGACAGCCAGCCACCGGTCCTCCCCGATGACAGTATCGTGTCATCTGTGCATCCCTGTGCAGATGCCACGATATCATCATCTACGCAGACACATCAATACATGGACGGTGTCATTCACGTGAGGCCGTATCATTCAGGGATCAGTGATCTCCCAGAAGTTGACTGCTAAAACTCCCCTTAACCTGTTAACACCCGCGGTGATGGCGTGGTGCAGCATGTCAGGGTCACATGATGGATCCGTGAGAGGTTACGCCGAATGCTTCGGTTTTCTCCCACACACCAAATCAACTGTGACAGTAATTGTGATAATTACAATCAATTTCAAATAAAACGACAGTAATTGTGATAATTACAATCAATTTCAAATAAAATGAACAACTTCAGCTCAATATCTGTTCTTGTATTTCCTGTATCTGTGATACCTCATGTATGATTTAAATATTTGAAACCTTCAAAGAGGTATGCATACATCTTTTCTAAATACCCAGCACCAAACAGCAGACAGCGTTAGCTACTCGCTGGTAAACACAGTTCATTTCCCCCGGTGGAGTTAGTGAATGATGGAGTTATGTGGAAACATCCAAATAGACTCCAAATCAACATTGCAAAATGTTTCTCATTTCTTAAAAACAATAGCAGTTCAATATTGTGGAGAAAGATAATGTCTCAATAATATATATTTTTATATATATATATATATATATATATATATATATATATATATATATATATTTTTTTTTTTTTTATATTTTTTCCCCAAAAGCGATATTGTGACAAATCTGGCGACTTTCTGTAGAAAAGACGCCAGTGCTGTCCGCCGAGCACGCAATGTCGTTCTCTTTTGTCACCTCTCTCTTCTGTTCTGTGTCCAACACATTCTCACTACCCATCCCGTAAAATACGGACGCTTGGTCAGGTACCTTTGGCGTTATTGACGCTAAAAGTCTCCTTTAGCATCAGATCTACACACGCTTTATCTAAACGCAACAGTTGGGTTTAGATAAAGAACAACGGGACAGTTGGGTTTAGGTAAAGAACAACGGGACAGTTGGGTTTAGGTAAAGAACAACGGGACAGTTGGGTTTAGGTAAAGAACAACGGGACGGTTGGGTTTAGGTAAAGAAGAACGGGACAGTTGGTGATAGGTGATATAATCAAACCAAATGTATTTTCATATTTCATATTTTGTAATGTGTTATTGAAAGAATCTAGGTAAAAGTTCAGAAGGATGTTATGGAGTCTTATGCGTGAGAAGCTGGATCCGATCCAGATGTTGGCACAGGAGAATAACATACAAAAGAGGCCCTGATTGAGTAACTGTCAAGATGTGTTATGTTTTCTGTCATTCTAGAGTGAATAACAACCTTAGGCACAGTTAACCTATGACCTTAGAGAGGCCTACAGGAACTGTGTGTCTCATAGCATATGGGAATATATCGTTGTTATGATGAGATCATGTAAAGGTTTCCAGATGTGAAGGTTTTCAAGATCTATAAGACGGTCGGGTCGAGAAAGATTCGAAGAGAGTACTTGGTTTGTGCCATGCTGCATGTACCTTGTGTTCTCCCTCATGAGAATTTGTTCAATATTGAATAAAGCTGCATACTCTGAAATCATTGAAGTCGTCATCTTTGCACATCTCCATCATCATTTCCAGAGAGCACCATCTCTCAGTTGGGTTTAGGTAAAGAAGAACGGGACGGTTGGGTTTAGGTAAAGAACAACGGGACAGTTGGGTTTAGGGAACGTGACACGTGGAACACGATCCCCGGTCTCCTGGGTGAAAGTCCTGTGTTTTTTGACCCTAACCAAACCATACAGTTTCCAGTTACATCATATTAACTACAAAAGTGCATCAAGTCATTAAAGTGACTACATGTAACTTTTACACATTTCTGAAACTGTGTAATTTTTCATCTGATGATCATAAATAGCCTGTAATAGCAAACGAGAACACTAGTTTTATACAGTTTTTATTAATACCTCTGCCCAGGTCCGATTTTTGGCTGGATGGGAGCAGCCAGGGTGGAGGCAGTCAGGGAGGAGCAGATAAGCTGTGTTCAGACGCTAAGATCATCAAGGAGACCTGACACCGTGAGGTCAGGTGGTTGGTCTTCCTCGAAGTCCTCATCCTCTTCCTCGCCCCCGTTCACATCCTCCAGCATGTCCTCCGTCTCCTCTGAGTCAGGGCTGACCTGTAAGGGCTGCCCAGTCTGACTTAACAGATAGTCAACACCAAGCAGCTCTCCTATGAAAAAGAACAGATAAACATGTACACAAGCATGCACACATAATTAATAAGTTAATGGCATGTATCATGTTAAGTACATAGTTTGCTTTTGCCACTGGGAATGAAAAGTCTCACTGAATTTCAGTTTAAACACTTACAAGCCAACGAACCAAAAATACTAGGTAGACATGACATTAGCATACCGGTGTATTTGGAGGGTGGCCTGAAGTTTGGCACAAATGCCCGGCCAAACACCTTCAAGCTGCTGGTGTTGACGCACTGGGTCACATCCCTGGAGTAGGTGAGCAGAGATGATGGCCTGCTGGTCACCGCCGCAGTCTCCCGGTCCTGGTTCCACCTGTTCAGGCCTTCCAGGAGCTACAGCTGAAAATTCAGTGCATTTGCACTGATGCCTGAGAAAACAATAAAATATTAATAGTCCATTAAAAAGGTCTAGCTTTCCAATCTAATGAATGCTTTCATAAAAGAGTATACTGAAGAGTATACTGACTGTTTATCATACATAAGGGAGACACCAACCTGGAATGACCTTTTCAGGTGGCAATGAAAAGATTCCAGAGATGTGGACCCTCTGGCACAGCGATACCTGGTTAGGACTAGAGGTCGACCGATTCATCGGTTTTGCCGATTAATCGGCACCGATAGTTGATTGGTGGAACTATCGTTATCGGCAAAAATCCATACCGATGGTTGCGTCCGTTGCTGTAGCGGCGCGCGCTGTCATTCATTACACAGTACGTGAGAGCTGAGAAGGGTCTGCTGGCATCATGCATTACAATAGCGGCCTCTAGAGGCGAAATAAAAACTATCACTGATGCCTGGTGTTGTTTATTTTCGACACGTGTTACTGCGCGCTGCACGGAGAGCACATGCTGTGCGGAGAAGGCTGACATCAGATGCTCGTTTAAAGCGTCGACAGCAAAAAGGTATGTATACAGTACATATTAATTTGTTGAATAGATGCTGCATTAGTAGAGAAAGAACAGCACAACAGTATATTTGTTTGCTTTCGAGGCTGAGATGACGCTAAACATTAGTAGTAGGCTAACTTACCTCAAGCGGTTAAAACACTGACAAAAATAAATGCAAGTCCGACCCAAATGTCAGAATCAGAACCCTAAAGGCTCGTCCGCGATCCCAAACGGCACCTCTGATTCATATTTAGATCATTTAATAACAGTTAAACGTAGAGACTTACTGATTGCTGCAGCTAAAAGCTAACGAGTTAGCCGTCACGGGGGTGTCTTTGGTGTCTTTCTAGCCTTTACAGGTGATTTTCTATCCAGCCTGGAACTTGTGCCTTTTTTCGGGGTTGTTGAGCATTAAATCCAAACTGTTACATCCAAGATTTATCCACTTGATGTCCATAATTCATCACGTTTTCGGTCATTTCTGCCGCTAACTCTGTGCTAACCATAGACAGTAGGTGCTACCGACAAGGGGATCTCCCATGATGCCTTTGTTTATGTTTTCAACCAATGGGAAGGCAGGTCCGTCACACATTACGCATTATATGGGCATCCAAGCGAGAACAAATATATATATATATATATATAGTATAAAGTGGGAAAGATAGATCCCTCCAGGTCAGAGATCGTCTGTTACCGTTCTAAACCGTTCTACAGAGAAGAATGGCGTCACTGTTTTGAGATTGTTTGTCCTTTATATGAATTATAATGCTCATTATGTTTATTTTTGCACTGGATGACTCCAAATATGTAGGAGAACTGTTTTAGATAACACACATGCTTGTGTAGCATTGCTGTGGGTGTAATATCAATAAATATGACATTATTATTTTGATTATTGGCAAAAGCGTCTGGACTTTTTTTGAAACAATGTATGTATTTTGTCAACTGTATAAGTTATAAATACTATCGGTCGATTAATCGGTTATCGGCAAATACGGCCCAACCTAGCTATCGGTATCGGTAAAATCCACTATCGGTCGACCTCTAGTTAGGACAACACCCCCCTTCTTGATGGTGCCTGTCTCTGTATAGAGATGCACACCAGGCAGGTCCTGGATGCACTTGACGTGGCGTTGCTGCACACGCCAGACGTGTTCAATGCGCACCTGGTCCAGCAGTGGCACCCCCATAAGGTCTCTCCTGTTTGCCCCTCCCAGTTCCTGCAGCAGCCGCCCAATGAGGCTGATGGTGGCCTCCTCGCCGCGTGTCCTCCTGCAACAGTACTGGCTCAGCTCATTCTTAGTGATCCTGGCATCCACCGCAGGATCACTCATGGCTGGCACACCCTCCTGCCTGAGCTGCTCTTTCTTTGCCCGCCGCAACAGAGAGAGGTCCCCTGCGTCCCACTCAAATATGCAGGCAGAGAGACAGCTCATGAAGGTGGGGTAGAGGGGATGAGTGCCAGTGGTACATCCGACGGCCAGCCTCCGAAGGTCTGGCCACTCCCCAAACCTGGTCTGCAGCTTGCTGGACCCCTCACTGATGCAGCAGCCGCAGTCCACATACAGCAGCACTGGGGGTGCGATAGCTGCCTGGCGGTACCGCTCCATCACCCCTGCCACCATCCTGTCCAGTCCTGGCCCCTCCTGCACTGTCACCACACTGGTCACGATCTGGCCAACCTCGTTCCCAATGGAGGTGACCCAGAGACCACTACACTGTACACATTTAAAATACGTACCAATGTGATATTATGATTGACAATAGCATTAATGTGTATAATGGGATTTATTAAGAACATGGATATCTATTACACAGATAATTTATTACCTGTTTGGTTGAGTCCATCTTTAAGATGGAGCCAAATGTGGAGGTGATGCTGGCCTAGATATGGTCCAATCGGGAGAGGATGTCCCTCCCATAAACGGACAGCAGCCAGCGACTGGTGGGCACATCAATGGGCTCAGGGGGCTCCTGGCACACCACTGGGAAGAGGCTTGGCTGATCAACAAAGTCAGCACACTCCCCAAATTTTGTGCCAACCTGTTCAGCCATTCCTCCCCATGGGTTTCCTTAAGCTGTTGCTGGTGTTCACAGCATGGCTCGGAGTCCTCACAGAGGATGGAGAGGGGCTGGGGGTCCTCCCAGAAGACGGGGCATGGCTTGGGGTCCTCACAGAGGATGGAGAGGGGCTGGGGGTCCTCCCAGAAGACGGGGCATGGAGAGGGGTCCTCACAGAGGATGGAGAGGGGCTGGGAGTCCTCACAAAGAATGGAGACGAGCTGGGAGTCCTCACAGGGGAGGAAGAGGGGCTGGGGCTCCTCCTAGCCACTAAATTAGGTTTCACTGTGGCAGACGGTGACCCACCAAAGCGTGATTTAGTGAACTGAAAAGACAAACAATATTAATTTGATGATGCAACCAATACAAAAGCACTATTAATTAAATATGAGTTATTTAATATAATTTTCACCATTGACAAACTTGGAGGGGGGCGCCAGAAAGATGGTGGTACAGCAGCCGTTGCACCAGGGGTCGAGACCAGAGCTGCAGACTGCCAGGCTGCAGCAGGAGGCTGAGTAGTGGGCTGCTAAATCAACAGCATTTTGATGTAACAACTACAGCATTGCAGCAGACATGAGATGTAAGATTCATCAGAATGACACATCATTTTAAAACAGATCACCTTAGCACCGTGAAATCCACAATTACAGGCCACTGACCCTCCAAAAAGAGTGGTCTGTCCACGGGCCTGCATGGGGCATTTCTCAATCTGAAACAATCAGAAACCTGTTTAGCCTGGGGTATACAGTCTTACTATCACATTGTATATTTTTCAAGTAATCATTATATATTGCTATATTTTAAGCTGAGCTGGCATATGCCCTCAGCCTTGCCATCCACTCTCCTTCCCCCATGCACTTGTGGCTTTTAGGCTTATTGCTCATCTAAAGGCAACATGAATATGGACAACAATATACAATGAGCATTCTTTGGACTGTGACACTACAGCACAAACACACACCTAATATGACAGCATGAAAGCTGCATTATCAAATCAATTTAAGTTACAGTAATGTAGCTAATGTTGGGTGTATGATCAGACGTTTTAAATGGGTAGCAATCTAGCTAGATGATTAGCAAAGAGTAGGCTATGTCATAGTAAGTTAGTTACATATGATTTTCTATTCATAGTAATATTGAGGGTATTATATGTAGCTAGATCGTAACATTAGTTTGTTTTCATGACACAAACTAGCCATAATATAGCTAGTAGTTAACCTACAGCTTGCAATATACCCAGGTGCAGATGGTTAGCTAACAACAGTAATATAGTAGTAACATGGCTTTTTCTACTCATATTAATATTGAGCCTATTAACGTTTATTTATTTATCGATATTAACGTTAACGTTAGTTTGTTTACATTTCACATGACACGAACGACCCATATTAGCTAGCCTACAGCTACAGTTAGCATTGCCGATTGTTAGCTACGATCTACGGCCATATAACATAATGTAACACGTAGCAAGATGATCAGATAACTTCGTGTGAAGGATTGAAATAAACTGTATATGTGCCTATTTAAGAAGGAAACACATATTTCAATGGTTACTTGCCATTAAATTGAATGATATCGTATCGCACATTGGATATGAACGAACTTTTTTTTTTTTTTTTTTTTATTTTATTGACAAAAAGCACCAACATACAAAACTCTCGTTGGGGAAAAGGATATACATGCGTATATACAATATAAATGTCAATGTACAAGAAAGAATTACCTGGTCAAAAAACAAAAACCAAAGAATAGAACAAAAAGGGGGGAGCTGCTTAAAATATACAAGTCAAAAGCAAAAAGGCTAGAAAAAGTAAAATTAACATTTGGAGCGGTACACAAGGAGAGACTAATCAAAACAGTAGTTTCCTAGATATGTCACTACACATTTTCCTTGCAATCTTAGTAGATTTGATCTTTTTCAGTGAGGAAAAAAATAATTTAAAGTCATTTATAAACCAAACAAAGGAAGGTTTAGAACATCTCCACTTACTGCAATGAATATGATATTTACCCATTAGAATAATCATATTGACTAGATCTGATATTGATGAATCTATATTATCCATATAAAAGAGGATGTGTGGCAAGGTGAGAGTAGGGATATTATCCATCTTAAGTGACAGCCAATTTTGTATCTCGGACCAGAAGCTGTTGGACACAGGGCAAAAAAAGAACATGTGTCCCAGTGTCTCATCAGCTATCTCACAAAAAACACAAGGGTCTACATCAAATTTGAATCTTCTTCTAAGAAAGTCAGCGACTGGATATATCTTATACATTATTTTAAAGTGAGTCTCTTTGACTTTTGGGGAAATGGGCCATTTAATGAATTTAAAATGTGTTTTTCTTATGGACAATGCATCCATGTTCGGAACCTGTACACACAATCCTCTTTCATAACCAAGACATAATTTAGATTTCAAAGCATCACTAATATATTTATTATTACATTTATTGTCAATTAAAGTACAATCATTGATAACAAGATTTGGTAAAGTTGGTAAGGGTCTTGTTCTTGCATATAACAATGTGTTATGAATTAACTGTAATAATGGTACAGGTATTGCTTTACAGATCGTATTGTATTCTCTATAAGTACAGTTTAAATTATATTTTTCTGAAAAGGCTTTATATTCCAAAAGGTGACCATTGTCATCTATAATATCATTCACAAAAACGATGCCCTTTTCATACCAGTCATACCTGAACAATGATTTCCTATTGATTATAATGACCCTATTGTTCCATAAGGTGGATCCATGTGGAGAAAAGTTATGGGTAAATATCATTTTCCAATATTGGAGAACTTGTTTGTGGAAGTTTGACAACTTAACAGGAATTTTGGTCACCTCAAAATCACATTGCAGAAGAAAATCAAGCCCTCCTATTTTTTTAAATAAATGTCTAGGTATGTGAAACCACATAGAATCTGGTTGTGATAGATATGTTTTCAACCAGTTGATCTTAAAGGTCCCAAACATTGATTCAAAGTCCAATGCTTTGATACCACCCATATCATAGTCTTTAACCAGCTGTGATTTCTTAATATAATGGGTTTTGTTTTTCCACAGGAATCGGAAAACAATTGAATTGGCTTTCTTAACATTATCGGAAGAAACATACAGGGAGTGACATGGATAAATTACTTTGGAAATACCTTCTGATTTAGACAGAGTGACTCTACCAAAGATAGTGAGATCTCTGATAAGCCAGCGACTTAAGGATTTCTTCATATCTATTAAACGGTTAGAAAAATGAACATCTTCCCTTCTAATAGCATTTTTAGATAAAACTATTCCTAGATATTTCACTTCAGCTTTAACTTCAATTGAAGAGATGATGGAATCCGTTGATGAGTGAATGGGAAGTAGCTCACATTTTTTAATATTGAGGGTTAATCCTGAAGCTTTAGAGAAAATCGAGACTGAATCAAGGGCAACATCAACCATGAATTTATTCCTTAAAAGGATTGCTGTGTCGTCTGCAAATTGACTAATTTTAAATTCCTTGTCAAATATTGTGATCCCATGCAAGTCAGGGTTGTGATTAATGAGCATTATAAGTGAGTGTGTGGCTAGAATAAACAGTTTTGGAGAAATCGGGCATCCCTGCCTAATACCGCGGAGCACTTCAAACCTAGGAGTTATATTAGGATTCAGGGACCCAGAACTATATATGTCAATATAAAACATCTTAATTATTTTACAAAAGTTACTCCCAAAACCTAAAAAATCTAAGATTTCAAATAAAAAGGTATGTTCAACAGTATCAAATGCCTTATAAAAATCAAGAAATAAAATAAAAGCATCAGTGTTAATGAAGTCTCGATAATCAAGCATGTCTAGTAGCAGCCTGGTATGGTTATGTATATTTCTACCCTTCATGAAAGCTGATTGACACTCGTCAATAATATGTGATAATCCCTTATTCAGACGATTAGCATAGACAAGTGCCAGCAATTTATAATCGTTACATAACAAGGTAATTGGTCACCAATTATCCAATAAAAGATTATCTTTGTTAGGTTTGGGAATTAGGGTGATGAGACCATGTTTCATAGTGGGAGAAAGATTACCTTTTGAGATACAATCTAGATAGGCATTATAGAGCATTTCCCTGATATCACTCCAAAAACTCCACGGTTAGCCCATCTATTCCAGGTGACTTCCCTTTAGACATCTGTTGAACTGCTAAGTCTAGCTCCTCAATTCTTAACTCATCTTCCATAAGTTGTTTAAAGTTATCATTTATTGTTTTTTTAAACCCCTGGATCTCATCTAAGAAAAAACAACAATCTTCTTTAGAAAAAAGGGATTTATATAAGTTACTATAAAAAGATTTGATGTTTTCGTTTACTTCTTCTTGATTTTCAACAATAATGCCATTGACCTTTAACTTCCGAATTTTTTTCTTCGTCTGTCTTTGTTTTTCCAGACTAAAAAAGTAAGAGGAGTTTTTCTCCCCTTCTTCAATCCAACGAGCCCTTGAACGAATAAATGCTCCCTTGGCCTTTTCCAAATATATATTATCAAGATGTGACTGTAAATTGTTTAATTCAGTCTGTTCTTGCCGAGTCAAATCATTTTTACTGCATAGTGTATTGATGCGACTAATGATGTCCCTTTGTCTTATCTTTTTAAGGGTTGATGATTGCTTACTTGTTCTAATAGCCATTTGTTTAACTTTGAATTTAAACCATTCCCATTTACTCAGAAAAGACATTTCCAATTCACCTACTTCTTTAACCAGTTGTTTAACTACATTACAAAACTCAGTATTTTCCAAAAGGTTATTGTTAAATTTCCATATGGAATTTGTGTTATTCTCTCTTCCACCCGGAGAAAGTGTCAAGGATATTACACAATGATCAGTCAGGGGTGATGCTGAAATATCACATCTATTAACCTCATTAATGAGATTGTCTGATATTAACCAATAATCCAATCTTGAGCACTGGCCATTTTTAGATGAGTTGAACCAGGTAAATTGTTTTCTGGTTGGGTTTTTCATTCTCCAATAATCTATTAGATTGGCCTTTGTGATCAATTCAAGTATTGTTTCATCAAGTGTGTGGCAATGTCTCTTTGATGGTAAGCGGTCTAACCAAAGATCAGGGGCTAGGTTGAAATCTCCCCCAATTATTACTCTATCTGTTGAAAAAAGCATTTTCCATTCCTCTAAGTACTTACTTAAGGATGAGAAGAGATTTTTGTTCTGTGCTCGCTTGTTATAACCATACACACATAATAAGATGTAGTTTATACCGTTCATTTCTGTCGCAACCATTAACCAATAACCGGTAGAGTCACTTTTATGGTCAATAATTTTCACAGGAAATCTATTTAATAAAATCATAACTCCTGCGGAGTGTGACGTTCCATGACTGAAAAAGATGGAGTGTCCCCATTGCAATTTCCAAAATGTTGTGTCAGCCTCAGCTGAGTGAGTTTCTTGTAGAAAAACACAATTAGCCTTTTGCTCCTTACAGAAAAGAAAGATAGCCTTACGTTTTACATTATCTTTCATCCCCCTAGTATTTAAAGAAATAAAGGACAACATTTAGGTAATAAGTATATAATCTATAAACTGCACAAAAGACTGTAACGATGCGCAGGAATGAGTAATTAGTCCTAAATCTATATGTTTTGTGCAGCTAGCCCTCTAAAAACTATAAAGGGGGAAAGGGAAACCTACAAACCGAACAGCTATTGTAACATAGTTCTACTTAAATATAAAATCAATTTCACCTACTTTGTTATACTATTCTTAATTTTGGCATAACAAGAGATATTAAGAGGTGACCAGTTGCAATACCATATATGAACAGGTAAACAAGGTAAACATTCAGTATCTGCCATATACTGGCGTGCAAAAAAAAATTTGGAGTTAACAATGTAACATTAACCATGCTCCAATCATAACATCAGGTTATTTAACCTTGAATGTTCAGTGATGCATTAACAAACAAAGTGTGGGTAGTGTTAATACTCTATAATATATATATAATATATATAATATCGGAGCGTTTATGTCAAACAAACGAAAAGATTAAAGTTTCACTGAAAAAAGTGATTGTACGCTGAATTTCTGACAGCCACTCAAATGGTAACAAAAACAAGTGTTCAGTTTGGGTCCACTCTCTGGTTATCGATCACAGCGTATCCTTCTTTCAAGAATGCCCGTTTACCTGTCTTTCTGGCTTCTTGGACCAGTGGCCACAGCTTCGCACGCGCCTCCCGGTCTTCTTTTGAGAAGTCTTCTTTGAAGCGTATGTGCATGTCTTTACACACTCTCGCATCCTTCGACTTCTTCCAAACATCATCCCGCACCGTTCTCATCCCGAACTGAATGATGATTGCTCTCGGTGTGTTATTTGAGGTAGCGGCGTCGCCTTTCCTTCCCAGCCGGTCAACGGTGTCTACGGTGTCACGCAGCCGCTCCACTGACATTTGAACAATTCTTGTCAGTATTCCTATGACAACTTCTCTCGTGTCCTCGCCATCTTTTTCAGTGAGGCCAATCATCCTCAGATTCCACCTTCTTCTGTACCGGGTTTGCTCTGCACATGCTTCTTTCAACAAACTGTTTTCTTTCTGAAGGCCTCCTATTTTTTTCTGAAGCACGCAGATTTCTTCTCGGTTTTCTTTTGCTGCGGTTGTGTTAGCTTCAATACGTCTGTCGAAACTTTTCAAAAGTTCCATCTGCTCGTCGTAGAATTGCGGCGCCAGTATTCGCGTCCTCACTTTCCTTTTGGTGTCGCAGTTTCTTTGGATTCGGCTGTTTAATTGGCGTGTGTTCTTTGTTAATTTTGTCTTCTTTGGTTGAGTGTTGCTCCGCTTCCATTTCTTCCTCAATGTCAGAATCATCACATGGCTCGTGGAGAGCAGCCAAGTTGTAGTTGTGGTCGGACGTGATTCCAAACAAAGAAGAAAAAAAACAAAATGATGTAGTAGCTTACTTTTGTCACTTGATTTTGACTCTACATTGAATAGCTGGTTAGTAGAGGGGTTGTTACACTAGTTTATCACATTTCCAGGACTAAAAGAAATTTTTTACCGGAGCCTGCAAAAAGTGCTGCCACTCACTCCGCCATCTTGAAAACCCCCATATGAAGGAACATGATTAGCTGTCAACATTGGAAATGGAACAGACGATCTAGCGCCAAAAGTAAAA
This sequence comes from Sander lucioperca, assembly GCF_008315115.2. Lineage (NCBI taxonomy): Eukaryota > Metazoa > Chordata > Actinopteri > Perciformes > Percidae > Sander > Sander lucioperca. Next base: position 1,851,063 of record NC_050187.1, read on the forward strand.
AAGTAATAGTATAGTATGTCGAAAAAAGTCATAGAAAAAAGTCAGAAGTGAAAAGAACGTCATAGTACAGAAGGCGAGAACGGCCATGGATTTTTTATTTTTTTATGCACTGTTATCTCGTGATAACGACTTATTAATTTGTTATATCGATATAACAAAGTTTGTTTTCTCGAGATAACTAATTAATTATTTCGTTATCTCGACATAACAAAGATCGTTTTATCGAGATAACAAATTAATTAATAATGTGCTCGTCTTGAATTCAAACTAATGCGCTGCAACGAACGGCTTCCGTAGCGCCACTGGCTGTAGCTGTAGCCTACCGGTAACTTGTGCGCCACATTTGTTTAGGGGCTACCAGTTAGCAGATGGGAGGCTAACAAACTCTTATATATCTCCGGCTGCTTCAGCTAAGGTAACGTAAATGTAGGCTAACGTTAACTTAGCAATGTGATGTGAAACGTAAATAATGTTTATTCATTATTTAATAGTGCTTTATTGGCCTTGAGAGAAAGGGGTGTTCCTGAGGAGAACCTGGCAAGAATGGCAGAGGACAAGGTGAAGTAGCTACACAATCTAAGTCAATATTCAAAGGCATTGCCTGCTAATGCTAAATTGACAAATGAAGAAGTATTTTGGTCCAATTTGGTTGTTGTAAGTCTGTAGAATCACAAATATGATCCACCTGGACATTGATAATGGCATAATACCTTACCTGCATAAGATGGACATAAAATGATTTATATGACCTAAGTTAATACTGGTAACTACTAAATTGCAGCAATGGTTGGACACACACCCTTGCTGTTAAAAACAGATAAACAAAAACAGCTATGACCAGTGTATACATTACATTCTCACTCAGAAATAAACAGAAACTCAAAACACTCATCATTACTCAAATATATGTAGCCGTGTAGTTCATTCATTTAAATATAATTTTCTACTGGTAAGATAGTTCTCAAAGTTGTCTAATGTGTTCTTTGTTTTCTTTTGAGTGTAACATTGTTGTGAAATAAGTAAAATGTGAAGCAGATTTTAAGTGAGCTGCATAGTAACATGTTGTTGCCAATTTTGGTCACAAGGTGGCAATAATGACTCATGTCACAAGAATAAAATGAGTATTTTTCCTTCCAAAATGTTCCTTCAGTGTTTTCCACATAGAAAGGTTCTGATATAGTAAAAAAGTAAAAGTAAAAGCATTTGCATTAAAAGTAGAATTTATCTAAAAAGTTACTCAAGTAAATCTAACTGAGTAAATGTAACTCGTTACTACCACCTCTGGATATAAGTGTTCTCTAGAGTCAAATGTTGATACGTAGAAGTCAATCTCTCTGTGAATAGCCCTTTCAGAGCCTTCTTTTTCTGAGTGTGATGGTTACCAGTAGGTGATTATGACATTATATCTGCTTTTGTGTTTTAGATCGATCAAGACATTGTAACGTTCCTTGGAGAAAACAAACTCTCTGCTTTTATTCCTCAATATGGAGACCGTGTCTTTGCCAGAAACTGGAAGGAGTTATCCTCAAGTGAAAGGATAGAGGATACAGAGCAAAGGAAACAAACTTTAATAAATAGACTAAGAGAGAAGATGAAACTTCCATCCACCGCCTCAGCCACAGCAACCAGCAGCTTTAACTCTAAGCCTACACTTCGTGGAAATAAGAATGCTGAAAAGAAGACAAGGAAAATTGAACTTGGCTGGTTGAACTACCAAAATTCTATGTACAAACAAGTAAGAAGGCCTACTGGGGGTGGAACAAGAGACATAGTTGTAAGCAAAGATGATACTGTATCCACAATTCTTGAAAAAGGGAAAACCCTTTTTTTCCCCAACGGTACATCGACGAAAGGCAAATTAGAGGACTTTGAGGTCATGCTTTCTGTCATTGGTTCTGAGGAGCCCCTTGAGGGTAGCGTCACAGTTGGAAGTTTGTTAGAGCAAACTAATTACAAGATCCTCAGACTATACCTCTGTACAAAGCCAAAAGATTGTAGTGATTCTGAGCTTAGTGATGAAACAACAGACATGCCCTTTTCACCTGATACATCCAACACACTTGGGCTAGCTAAACATGCATCTCCATCCTCATCCAGCCCATCACTGCTCTCCCCCGCTCCTGTCATAAGACCTCGGTACAGCAGTAGGCCTTTCTCTTGGAGCAGTCCCAATACTACCTCAACACTCTCAAGCAACTCCTGCTTCTCAAACATCAGGCCAGCCTCTTATAGATCTATCCAGTGATGATGAAGTTATTGTACTTGGATATGACACCAACATGCCTTGTGAACTTGTCGATTGTCTTGCTGACACTCTGATATACTCACCTCTACACGTCAAGACCACAGTAAGTCCAGATTCCTGGCCAGTTAACAGCCAACAAGAAAGCGGCACAAACACAGTCTTTGAAAATCAAATAGAAGCAGCAGTAGTGGTAGCTGAGATGGAAGAAGATATTATTGACATTGTGGATTCTGAGCAGGCTTCAAGTTCCACCAGCACGATGGCCACTGATTTCTTTGCAAATCCAGAGAATATAGTGGAGAAGCAAGTCATTGTGATCCGCAAAACACACGTCTTGTGGACATGATTGAAGCATTTACAGACGACTGCATACTGGATGCTAATATTTCAATCAGGCGTGTGCTTGAACGTGGCGAGGTTGAGGCTGGAGTTGGGAGTGGGCTCACCAGAGACTGCCTCACTGATTTCTGGGATATGTTTTATGCAACAAAGACCTGTGGAACCAACTACAAGATCCCACTTTTGTACCACAAATTCCAAGAGAAAGAGTGGACTGCTGTTGCTCGCATCTTGGCCTTTGGATGGCAGAAATTTCAGTTATTTCCAGTCCAACTTGCCCCTCCGTTCCTTACAGAGGCGCTATCTCTCTCCTGCTCAGACAATCTACTGGAGGCTTTCTTCAACTATATCAGCGCAACTGAGAAGGATGTGCTAACTGAGGCAATAAGCAACTTCAAAGGGGCAGATATGGATGAACTCCTTAGCATACTCAGCAGTCACAACTGCTGTGTACTCCCAACTGAAGAAAATCTGCCAAGTCTGGTGGAGGAAATAGCCCACAAAGAAATGGTACAAGAACCAGCATTTATCATAAAGTGTTGGAAGCCAATTCTCAGGTCTATTGGACAATCCATGAGTACGGAAGGACTGAAGAAGATTCTGGATGATCTCAAACCCAAGGCAAGAAACATTACCAAAACCATCAAGTTCCCAGAATCTATGTCACTGGAAGAACAAACTGCCTCAATCATCTCTTGAGATTTGTAAGAGAAAGAGATGAGAAGGAGCTTGGCCTATTCCTCAGGTACTGCACAGGGTCTGACTGTGATAGATAGATAGGAACATATCTAAGACCATTAAAGTCACATTCACAGCAGAACAGCCACAGTTCGCAAGGGCGCCTTTGGCTCACACCTGTAGTTGTTCTTTGGAACTGGCATCTAACTACAAAGACTATGCAGAGTTTAGAACAGAATTCATCTCTGTGTTGAAGAGTGGAGTGTGGGTAATGGATTTGGCCTAATAAGGCTTTGTTTGCTTAGACAGCAAATGAAAACTGCACGCACGCGCACACACACACACACACACACACACACACACACACACACACATTCTGAAGTTTAGCAGCGTCATCTTTTATATAATCCACAAGTTCTACACGTGGAGGGCAGATGCATTGTCGTAGTAGAATGAGGTACATTTTTCTTTTCAATTTCTGATCTCTTTAAAATTCAAATATGACAGCTGAAGGCACTGTGAAAAAAAAAATCACACTTGAGTTAATATTTCAATAAAGACAATTTATTTACAAAAAATAGAAATGTGACAATGTATTCTTGGACAAGTTGTATGTAAAAACTGGCCAACTGTTTGTGGTTGATGTTTTTTCATTGTTGTTAAAATTAAACCTAAACATAGTTCATAAATTACAGTGTAATGCTATGCAGATCTTCAAACCTGGAAGAGTTTATATTGCCAGTACTGTTCTATGTTGTCAGTGTCAAATGTGCTATATATACATTTTTCTAGCCACACTTAAAGAAATATTTGACTTAAGTAGAACCAGTTTCAGCAGGCTTACCTGAAAAACTCAAAATCTTACCAGGAAAACTTGTAGTTTGTAGATTAGATTAGAAATACATTTGTTGTGACCCCAGTCCTGTTTCTTTTCTGACCATACCTCATATGTTGGCCTATATGCATTTCATTTATATGCCAATTTTGAGAAATTATTTTGTTTTGCTTAATTTGATTTAGAATAGTGCAGTGTGGCGCCCCCCTCCCCCTCCCAATAGGACCCAGCACTTTCCCGGGTCCAAGGTCATGTCATTTAAATGAAAGCACTGGCTTATGAGTTTGCAATGTTTGCAATGAAAATGTTTCACCAATTAAAATGTTTCAACTTTTTGTAATTTTCACTGTCTTTTTTAAACTGTGTTAAATGTGTTGACTAAGATTTTGTTAGTCAGTTCTAATGCTTTATTACCAAACTGAATTAGTAATTTCATGGAAGATTACAAGGATATCTCTGATAAGCATGATATTTAAAGAGGTCCTTTTGAATTTTTGCATGTGGACAACTCAAACTTTACAGATTTGTCGCTGAAATCAACTAATCAGTTAGTCGATCAATTCTATGTCTATCAGTTGGCTAAGAATGTCTTTAGTCGAGGACAGCCCTATGTTACAATGATTTTCAACATTTTCATAGCATGGACCCTACATTTGTTACACTTAAGGGGCACAGACCCTCATTTTTAGTAAATTTGTCTCTTGGACCCAAATCTGAGAATATTTTTATTAAACCTATATATGATTTTTTTCTATAATTCCATGACTGGAAAACCCTAAAGTGCCCTTGCTGGTCCCAAGACCCAACATTATCAACGTGGCCTTCTACACAGAAATCACATTATCTTAGTAAAACATTTCAACACAGCATCAACTGATGCAAAGGCCAATGATACTTGAGAAATGTAAACTTTTGGAGAGGCATCATTGCTGGAAATGCTATCATCATCGTCATTATTAGAACCATGGACAGTGCATCTGTCTGTATGCTACAACAACATCAGTGATGAGGCTCTGGCAGGAGTGCTGTTATTAAAGGCCTCAGGTCTTTGTAAAGTTGTATTGCCTCTGTAGCGTTATGACACTGTGCTATGTTGTTCTCTTCCATCACCATCAAACAGAGTTCATGCAGGTCCTGGTTGCAGGAAATGTCAAATAGTGACAAATGTCATCTTGGAGAACAATCCCCACTCTTTCATACTGTAGTGGATGCAAATAATCTTGTGCGTGATAGAGCTCAGGTACATTGTACATCAGACATGGTTTTCCATGATAATTAGAGCGTCCGTTTCCACCTGCTCGAATGCGATGGTTGTCCCACATTGTCAAAACGGTGTCTAACTCGTTCCGCAACACAAAAACATGAGGATTTCAATACGTATAATGACTTATTTTGAAAATGAGTACATGGAAGAAGCCACCTTAGCCGCCTTACACTGTATATATTTATTATATATCATTATAGCACCATAATGGGGAAATGCAGTATTGTTTTATGCTATGGTGGAGTTATCAGCAGAATAATACTGTGCTCCAGCTTCCCGCACTCAGCCATAGTAGCCTTCATGATGATGACAAGAGTATTGACCCCAGAAAAAAAAGCCTACATATTGATGCCATATAGGCTTGGAGAAAAAGTTCAGAGAGCTCAGAAGTTTAGACACATGTTATGAGGGTGCTCTTTGGTGGAAGACACAAACATTCATAAAAGAAGAGGAAACCAAAACCTAGAAACAATCCAAAAGAATATTTGTGGTGATCAAATCAAATTATTATTGCAGAGAGAAACTTATTACATATACCAAATGCAAGCTACAGTATATCCAGGACTCAATGAGGAAACTGATTTCAGTCCTTTTTTGTGTTGCTCTAGAGATTTTGTTGCTTGTACATTGATTTATCATTATTGTTTTGTCTATCTCTTTATTTATTTTTTCCACATTTTTTCATCATATATCTTTTCTTACATTTTGAATAGCCATCTACTGGTGAGATCATGTACTTTTACCTGTGAGTTCATTGTCTACCTGCTCAGGTGTGTGTAATTAACCTGTCTACTTAAGGGGAATCTGTGTGCTGTGGGTTACACCCTGAAGAAGGCTGTTGTGCCACTACCATGAGATGTATCCCAGCTCTACTTTTATGTACCAGTATGCTTTTAACCATTGTATCTGTTTTGACTGTTCCTTCTTTCTTTTTTTCCTCCCTTCCTTCCTCTTTTTTCCTTCCTTCTTCCCCTCCTTCCCTCTTTCTTTCCTCCCTCCTCCCCTCCTTCCCTCTTTCTTTCCTCCCTTTCTCTTTCCTTTCTTCCTTCCTCCTTCCCTTCCTCTGTCCTTCCTTCCTTCCTTCCTTCCTTCCTCATGATATAGCCATCTTAACCCTTGTGTTGTCCTTTGTGTCACGGGGACTTGTTTAGTTTATGTACTGTCCTACTACCCTGGCATTGTGCTTCGGGTCCCCGGGACCCTTTCGTGTGTCATTTCGCGTCGACCGCCGTGGCCTCGGCCTTCGGGTCAACGTGACCCCGGCTTACCATTTGAATTCATTTCGCGTCTACTGCCGTGGCCTGGGCCCTTCGGGTCTCGGAGACCCTTGCTTACCATTTGATTTCATTTTCTCGCTCCTACCCTGGCGGCCTCGTCCTTTGGGTCCCGGAGACCCTCGTTTGTTTGAAGCTGTGTTCTATTGCCCTCGAGGCGTGGTCCTCACTCGGGTAAGTGTGTGTGTGTGTATGTGCGTGTGTGTGTGTGTGTGCGTGCGTAACATCATCTCACATCTCACACAGCAGACACATGCCAAAAGGTTTTTATTCAAAAGATTTTCAACAGTGTTGTTCATGTCAGCTTGTTGCACCTGTTCACATCTCAATAGCACACACTGTGTGTGCGTTCACGTCGCTCGTCTTTCGTGTTGTTCAGTGTCAGGCCGTAGGCGATTCCAGGTCGACAACAGGTGTGCACAACTCCCGGCGCACTTGTGTTTTGCTGTCGTCGTCGTTGTTGTGTTTGGCTGCTCGTTGTTGTGCAGAGCAAAGCCCAAGCCCAAACCGGTACCGTCCGAGCCAAGAGGCTACAGTCCGCGCACACATTCCGCGCAGTTGAGCCGCGTGCATCTCCCGCAGATGTATCTCTTGCAGGCCCCGCACGCGGTGTATGTCTTGCGGTCCTTTGTCTTTGGACAGAGCTGACACGTCTTCCTCCTGCTGGCCACTCTGGGCGCAGTCGGTTCCACATCGTCGTCGTCATCCTCTCCGTGCTCTCGAGCGCCCGCGGCCCTGCTCGTCAAGGCCGTGACGAGCACGGGACGCTTCCGTGCGAGGGAGACGCGAGCGTCTCTCGATGAGCGGAGTCACTAGCGCCCTGCCCAGTTGTAGAGCTTGCCGCGCATCCACTGGGGCTCTCGCCAGAGCACAAAGGCGTTGTAGGCGGACACGTCGAGGATGTTGTGGAACACGGCGAGGGGCCAGCGCGCCGTCTTCCTGCGGCAGCTGTACGTGCCGACGAGCTTGTCCAGGTTGTCCACGCCGCCCTTGGTGCTGTTGTAGTGCAGGATGATGTCGGGCTTGGCGTCCCTGGTGGTGCTGACGTGCGTCTTCTCCGTGTGCAGCGTGCTCAGCAGCAGCACGTTCTTGTTCCTCTTGGGCACGTAGGACACTAGAGTGACGGTGGGCGTGAAGGCGAACCTGGACGAGAAGAGCGCACGGCCCTTGGTGTTGAGCAAGGCGCGCGGCAGCTCGGGCTTGTTTTTGTGCATCGTGCCCACCACGGTGAGGCGCCTCTCGATGAGCAGCCGCCGGGCCAGCTCGTAGGAGGTGAAAAAGTTGTCGCACGTCACGTTGCGCGGACCCCGCAGGCCCTCGGTCACGTCCAGCACTACCCGCGCGCCCAGATTCCTCTCGGGCTCGCCACTCGCCCGTGTACATCTGCATGTTCCACGCGTAGCTGGACGCGGCGTCGCAGGCCACCCAGGACTTGAGTCCGTACCTGGCGGGCTTGCTGGGCATGTACTGGCGGAAGGAGCATGAACCTTGTTGTGGTCGTCGTCGTCGTTGTTGTCGTTGGAGGTGTTGGACGTGTCGTCAAAGAGTGAGAATGAGAAAGACACGGAAAAAGAACTCGGAGGAAGACAAAGAAGGGGGGAAGGAGGGAAGGTGAAGAAGAAGAATGAGATAGAAATTATAGATGCACTGGAAAAAAGGTCACTCCAAAAATAAGCAAAAAAAAAATTAATACAAGATATTTTTGCTTGTAATAAGCAAAAAAATCTGCCAATGGAACAAGTGAAAATTCTCTTGGTAAGATTTCTTGAAATAAGACATTATATGTAAGCCTTACAAGATAAGAGTGATCTTGAAATTAGCTGGGAAAACTCATTTTTAGCTTTATTTTACTAGTATTGTGATGTTTTGTGTCTCATAATAAGCTTGTGATGCTCAAAAATAGTATTTTCCCCTCAAAAGTAGCATCTTCTTTTTGTTTCATGTATTTAACTAAGTTTTAGTTCTATAATTGTTACACTGTTCTAGATTTAAGTCCACCACCTACTTGAAATAAGATTTGAAACTGGCATTTTGAGACAAAATGTCTTGAAGTTAGCATTCCTGACTTGTATTAGGCAGTGCTCTTTTGCCATAATAAGCCGTAATTTCCCATCTTGTCATCATCTCAAGTGTATTTACCTTATTGTAAGTTCTACAAAAGTAATACTGTTCTAGATTCAAGACATTCACCTACTAGATTCAAGACATTAGCTACTTCTTATAAGACAGAAAAAATTAAAACTAGTCTTGCATTTAACCAACTTTCTGTTTTATTTAAACAGCAAAAAGTCCCAGAGGACTGCGTAGAAGGGAAACAGCATAATTTTCCTCAACATTTTGGCTCACAGTATTTATGGAACTGCAATATGAAAACATAGCAGAACATGCCAAATATGTGAGTGAGTTAGGGCCAGATCCAAACATCTGACCAATGTACCCCTCAATACACATACCAAATCTGTGCTTTGCACAGGCACACTCAAGGCATATAGACAAACTAGGCACACTAAAACTGCTCCACCTGTGACATTCATTCTTAATACAAATGCTTAATATTGTAACATTCAAATTAAAGGTTCTGGGCTTACATGAACTAGTCCCTCAATACACCATTAACCATTGTTAACACCATCATTAAGGATGCACCATACTGGACTTTTTGCAGATATCCATTATGTTAATATTTTACAACTCAACTGGACAATAACCGATAGCGCTATGTTCACTTTTATCCCAATGCTTAGTCAATTTACTCATTCACAGTAGATGCGCCTAAATTAGTGACTATATCTGCTGGACAATTAGTTGTTTAAACTTAATATTAACTGAAAAGTTAAAATAAACTTAAACTAAGCAGAATCTGCACTGAATTGTGCAAACACACAAAAAATATAACATCACAGGATATTGGCATGTTGGCTAATATTGTCGTGCACCCCAAATTAACACTGGGCTAACTTAGCCAAATTCCGACCAAGAATCAAAAGCAGTGAACATGGACTGTAGTACCCTTGGAGGGAGAGAGGAAGTGCTATCCTACACCATGTCTGACCACTGGTTTTATTGGCCAATAAAAGCTTTCCACTCAGCCAGGCTCTTCTTGTAAGACGACATGAGATCTCTCTCATGGATTTTGTCTAAGAGGACCTCCGTCTGTATGACTGAAAGCAGAGTGGCTACACACTTTGGATAAGTCAGGTGTAGGGTATAATAGTAGGCCATAAGGTATAAAGCACTCTCAGTAAGCTTGTCTTTTGGAAAGGTGGTTATTGCCACATCTCCTACCACTAGGAGGCAGTTGGACGGACTGACTATCAGGACTGGGCAGGAGAGAGGGCGTTTCTTCAAGTAGAAATTGGGGTCTTCTGTTTCCTGTAACACATAACACAGACATCCTGTCAGGATCATGCATTTTAGTCATTTGGAACCTAGGGTAGAGGGTTGCTTACAAACACATAACTTTACAAAGCAAAATTCTGACAAAAGTTAACAGTACTGAGAAAGCTCCATCTGAAAGTGCTGTTTTTAACTATCCCTAATGCATTTACTGTTTACACACGTCTAGCCTTCCAAAAGAACTAAAAACCAAGGCTAGGCTAGTCTTGCTTGGTTATCATTAGGGTGATGAAACCTGCTACCATGTAATGCACCCATTTTTGTACATACTGTGACATAGCAAAGACATCTACCCAGTGAAAATCCTCTTTCTAAAAACAAATGTTTTAGGTGTCTTTGAAGGCTTAGAACATAGAGTATGTGAATAGGAAATACATTGGGGAGTCGTCAGGGGCAGCACCTTCAGTTATAATTTTTTCCGATACTGCAGTCAAAATGATCCTGCAACATTTTACACAGCTCACCTTGAGGACATGCACCAGAGCCTCACTCGCATCTCGTACCCTCTTTGGAGGAGCAGACGTGGAGGGGAACAGTGATGGCAGCACACGTAGGATCTCAAGAGCCTGTTCAGCTGTACAGGAAAAGATTTATTACTTAAACACTTAAGCACAAAGTGCACAAGGTCAACTCTGATCAAAAAGGATACAACAGATACGATGCTTAAAAAATAATAAAAAAAAACATTCAGCAAATTAACATGCCTGAAGGTCCACCCTAAACCCTATTCACTAATAACACCTTACTTATCACCTTCCTTACCTTTGTCCATTCCCATTGGGGGTTGCAGCGGTTTTTTCCATACACCAAAAAACTGCACCTTCTGGCAGAAGTCATGCCATCTTCCCTTCAGTTCATCGATGAAGTTGGTATTATCCTTATCCAAAATGCGTTGAAGCTCCTCCATCACCTATGAAATATCAAATATACCAATACAGACATTTGAATATATCATTTAAGAGAAACTTGGTATTTTAAACATTGTGTGTGATACCATGGTTTTAATCAGTCAATGACTTACATGTCCAATGTCCTTGAAACAAGGATATGCTTCTAGAACCTTCTTGTGTTTGTCCTCCTCGCGAATGGTATTTGAATCAATGAATGCTCTTCTGGCTACAAATTCCAAATCCAAGAGATGAGAGACATCCTGGTGGTTTGGATTTTTTCTTTTATACAAAGTTTGTAGGGTGTTGTAGTGCTTGGCCAAGGTTGCTGGACTGTAGGTGTCTGGACTGTCAACATCTGCAGACTTGTTAGCTGTAAGACACAAAAATACATAATTAATATGCCTCAGTTTAAAAAAAGTTAATCTCATGTTGTTGCATGACAAAAAAAAATGTCAAAAAACTATTATGAAAGTCATACATTATTAGATTAAACTTTCATGGAATTAAATCTTTTAACAAATATAAGCCGTGATCCTAACTACCAAATACCTATTCATTTTTGGAAAACAAAAATCAAATCATTTTTTGTATAATAAATGCATGAGAACTATTTGCTCAAAATTCATATGGTCATGCAATCACATACAATTGCATGTAGGCACACAAGTACACCACTACAAAGATGCACACACCTCCCTACACACAGTCATGAGGCAGTTGAACAAACTCACCATCAGGACTGGAGAGGGCAGATGGTGCTTCTTCAGGTACGCTTTGGGATCTTCTTTTTCCTTTAACACATAACAGACATATTTCTGATAGGATCATGTACTTTAAGGATCATTCCGGTATTTTGGAAGCAAAAATTACATTGAACTAAAAAGATCAAAAATGCCACTAATGAGACACATGGGTTTTAAATACATAACATTATTTGATATACTGGAAAGGTTATAGGAAGTATTGTTGCACAGTAGACTGATACTAAAAAGGTACTGCTGTACCCAGCTGTTCAAAATGATACAATACCAGATTTCTGTTAAAACTTAATTTCTACAATAATGTTAATACATTGATAATAAAACAGTACAAATGTAGTGTAAATACCTATCCCCTGATGTCCATTTTAAGACTTTTACTTCTGTCATGTCAGGACTGCCATCTTGACCAATAAAATGGGTTTATTAGTTTATCTAAAATATAAATACCTCACAAGGGCAAATATGTAAATGCAAAGTTGAAACTCACCTTCTAACTCACTTTCTTTACTGTCTGAGCCTGGGCTGCCACTTCCTTCTGTGGACCGATCTAGAATGATTGTTGAGTCACTTGAATACATTTCATCTGTGTCTGTTGGCTGCTCAAGACAGCGCCTCTTTGAAGAGCTGCAAATATTAGTCAGTTAATCAATTAGTTGTCAACTACTAAATCAATCCATCTGACTTTATTTGTATAGCACTTTTCATACAAACAAAACGTAACACAAAGGGCTTCGTAATAAAAAGCAACATCCCCCACACACATCCAAAGCAATTACTTAGTTGTAGTCAAACACTAAAATAAGAGCACTCATTAAAAACGGGAAGTGAGGAAACACTAGAGACAGCTCACCCAGGACAATGACACGATTGATCATTGTGAGTCATTTTTCTTCTTTTTTTCCCTTGTTTTTTTATGTCCAAATATGATTTAAGCTTCTCAAATGTGAATATTTTCTAGCTTCTTTAGTCGTCTATGACAGTGAAATTAATATCTTAAGGTTGTGGACCAAACAAGACTTTTGAGGACATCACCTTGGACTTCATATTGACCAGACAACTGATCAATTAAATTAATCTTGAAAATGATTAACAGAGGAATCTTTGATGAAAATAGTCATTAGTTACAGCTCACCTCTTTGAATGTCTCCCATCTGGAGTTCTTTTTTGGGGGGATCTCACATTTTGCAATCTTTTGTATAGCTGTGTGTACACAGTGACCTGCACAAGACATTTAATCAATTTTTCAAATCGCTACTAAAAATGTCCAACATGAAACAGTCATCAACTGGATGCATTTCACTTACCCATGTATGAAGGCCTTGGTCCTGCAGCATGGGGTAGTACAGTACTATTCTCTTTGCCATTGCTGTAATTTCTGGCTTTGATGGGTATCTGTGTGATTCTCCATCCCCCTTTGCCCTCAGGATTGCAATCATACTGGTCATGGTGTTTCGAATGAGCCGGCATCTGAGCTCCTTTGACATCTGGCAGTTATGCTGTTCGCCTCTCTTTGACAACTCAAAGTAGTGTTGTCGGACTTGCTCAAGTTCTGTGTCGGTGTGCAATACATATTCTGGAAAGGATAACTTCACAACCTTTTCAGGGGTTTTGTACTTTGCAGGACTTGCGTTCACAGGAGTGGATGTCTGTTGCATGGGTGATGCATTAAAGGAGGAACTGCCCAATAATTTTGAGTGTTCTTGGCCAGACTCCTGTAAAATAAAAGATAATGAACTACTGCAAAAAGCAACATTTTTGTTTTTTGTGACAACACAAAATGCAATGTAGCATTGACAGCTCTGCACACGTATAAATAAGCAATATTCCATTTTAGGGGTGAAATCGCTTACATCAACTAACTGAACACCTAACAATTAATCTAAACTGAATTTAACACACATGTAGACCACCATGCCTGTTCCAAAAACACTGTGTTGTTATTGTAGCTCAATGTGCTGTCAATTAGTTTAGGCCACTTTACTGAGAAACTGACCTCCTCCGATGCACCATGACAGGCACGCCAGACCGCTTTTCTCCGTAAAAAGTTCTCTGGGCCTGGGAAAAGATCCCGCAAGTCTTCACGAGACAGGGTGCCCATCATTGTCTCTGTGATGTTTGCAGCTATGAAAACATTAGAAGACAAACATAGCAAGATGAAACAGTGCCCTAGAAATGAAACTTCATGAGACTATTAGGCCGGCTACACACTGCCTGCGTCGCGTGAGCGTGGCGTTTCTGTTGTGTGGCGGCTGCGTGGATTTTTCTGTCTTTACACACCAGAAAGGTGTCTGACGCGGCGCTGGAGCTGCTAGCCTTGTCTGTACACATGTATGTTTCCCATTAATTTACTGCACTCAAGCAGTAGTGTACTTCATGTTAAACATAAATATATACTGATTTGATTACAGCAAAGACAACGTCTGCAGTATTGACGGCAAAGTAGGCGCAATAGGTGCAATATTTGAAAAACTTTTTTTTTTTGTTTAATTACATTTATATCTGCATTTATGTCAAAACCTAGAGTTGATGTTTGAGAGTCTCTAGGTTTTGGTATAAATGCAGATATAAAAAATGATTTTCAAATATTGCACCTGTCAATACAAAACGAAATATTCTGTAGCCTATTTTTCCGTCAATACTGCTGATGTTGTCTTTGCTGTAATCAAATCAGTATACATTTATGTTTAACATGGTATTTCATTTTATCAATGGGAAACATACATGTGTCCAGACAAAGCTAGCAGCAGTGCATCAGACAGGTTTCTGATTTGTAAAGACATCGAAAAATCCAGCCGCCACGCAACAGAAACGCCACGGTCACGCCACGCCGTCAGTGTGTAGCCGGCCTTAGAAGTTGACACTTCAAATTAAATTTAAATTAAATTAAAAACCAGCTTAGTTAGAAATGTAGATACCTCATTGGCTGCTGTTGTATGTCATATAGACGTTACTAGTATAACTAGAGCTGCCACACACTAAGAATTTTCCTAGTGACCAACAAGCTAGTCTTCACAGTTTATGAATTTAGCCGGAACAAAATGGCGCGAGTAACGGGAGGCGAAAATTCACTTTGCTTTTGGTCTGAACACAACATAATATACATTATCCTCAAAGTGCAATTCAGCTCCTACAGTTCACCGACCACACATAACACTTCACTCAACAGGTAACAAAAGGAGCGTGATGTGACAAATGGGAGAAAGAGTTTGAGGCCCACAGTGCTGCTGTAGGATCACATGTGGAGCAGCACCAGGAAGCAATTAGCTTCTTTTTTTCAGCTTCAATTAGGCCTCTGCATTCGTACGTTCATATATGATAAAACATAATATTTGCATACATTACCCATTAAAATCGACACTGCGACATCATCCAATTCTTCCATGCTGTTAGCTAGCTAGCTGACTTAGCTAAGCTAGCTAGCTCCGCTAACGTTAGCTCACTGTCTCTGTTCGGCTGCAACGATACACATTAAACACTGAAAACACATTGAATGGTCGATAACATTCAAAAGGCGTGCGATGTGAACTTCAAAGAATGAGCACTGGATACAGCGCTTTAATTTACTTGCATTGAAACACGTCAATCCTAGTTCAAATCCAAGTCGGTCCCATATAACGTTAGTTTACGCCCACATTCTCATTTGCAGCACCTAGCTGGCGGGTGTAACCATAGTAACGAGTTTGGACGGCAGTCTTGCTCTACCTACCTGTGCCTGTGACCGGTTTACCGTCCTCTTGCCTGTGACATCTTCCAACATGATTTGGCGTTGCTTCATATGCTACATATTTGTGGCATTGACTCTGAAACAACTTTTGAGTCACATTAACACCATGCATAGTCGCAGCACTGACTTTCGCGTCGTGTGCGGGATTGATGGCTGTCCAAGTGAGTACAGGGTGTATAACTCCTTCTACTATCACGTGAAGCGGACACACGCACATCATCTTCTCCAAGTTGAAGCAGCGGAGGACGAAGGACCGACTCGCCACGGTTTACCTGGAGCAGGTGTAAGGACAGCCGCAAACGACCACCAAACTAATGCAAGCCCTGTGGCTGAAGCGGAGGGCTCAAGCATCGTCATTCCAGCGGTAAGTCCTTACACAAGCTAAAATTTAACGTAATATTTATTTCAGGCTCTTTATTTAGGTCAACTGTGCTTGATCCAAGCACGTGTTTGTTTTTGTCAATGACAGGCTCAGGTTGTAATTTTAAGATAAAGTAATAGCAGTGTTGAAAGTAATGCGTTACTGTAATTCCACTACTTTTGTCAGTAACGAGTAATCGAACCAGTAACTCAAATACAACTAGCCTACTGAGATTTGAATCGACTAGTTAATGGTTACATTTATGTTGACAAACGCAGCCTACCGGCCCACAGATTGTCCACTTATGATCTAATGTCTAATGTTTAATTTTATATGCAGTAATTGGTAAATTAATTCACTTATTTGATTATTAGTTTAATTTGTTTAGTTTAATTATCAGTTATGTAATTCAGTTACCAGACTTCATTGAAAAAAAATCAGTAACGTTAATGTTAGTCATTTAAACAACAAATTAAAAATTACAGGTTATCCTTCAACAGTTTGAATCAAGCATAGAGGCTGCAATATGTGTATTATTAGCTTATCATTCACAGTTATAACTGGCAGGTGTGACAGGAAGTTGTCTCCTTATAGCTTATTGGAATACAAGTTCAGTTCAAAGTCCTTTAGTAATGTTAATTTATTGGCAAGAGAGCAAGTGAAGGGATACAATTTAGTATGTGTGTCAATCTTAACACTCATGAAGTACAGATTTTTTCTGATGCTGTCAAAGTTATTGTTTTTTTGTAGTACTGTTTTGTTTTGTTTTTATTAGTTGTTTTTGTTGTTATTTTACATACTCAAAATAAAGACACCAATCAGTAAAAATACACCCATCTTGTACCTTTTTATAGGAAGAAATCTAGTTAGCTAGCTTACCCAGGTAGTTGTCAGATTGTCTGGTGGTGCTACTTACAATGCCAGTATTTTCCCTGTTTTAATAGATAGGTTTGTTGTTAATCTCTTTCAGAGTGGATTTCAAGAAGATGGAGAGGGTCGCATGAATGTTGACCTTTCTAAACATGCAACTGCATTTCTTCTTCAAGCCAGAGAAACCCATCGACTGACACAGGTAATTTATGCCATTGATTTTCCAATTAATATATTTCATTTTTAGTAGTTAAAAGCAATAAGCTTAAACTGTAGAATGACTTAGCCACTGTTCAGACCTGGTATCTTGGCTGATCCGATCACAGGTGGACAGCTAAAGGTATGTCAGAGAAACACCTGACATTAGAATGTGTCTCCACATGCTTGTTCAGTGATCTCACTTCCCTGCCATATATGCAAATGTACACATACTTTGCTTACAAAGCTGAGCTAAGAATAGAGACAACATAATACAACCAACACTTACACTTTAATTCAGCACTCTCCACTTGTGATCCTATTGCTCAAAACGCATTTTAAGTGTAAACAAGGTCTTAAAGCTGCAGAAGGCAATATCATTTCATGATAGTTTAGTTTTTGATCATTGCATGTCACTAACAATATGTAATTGAAGGGTTACTTTAAGAAAAAAAGTGTCTGTGAAATTGCATGTATATGAATTTTATAATGTAGTATTTTTTGTTTTTGTTTTCTACTCCCCAGAGAGCTGTTAACCAAATGGTGAGTGGAGTCCAGCAATATCATTATTGGAGCACCTAAAACAGCAAATGAGAGACATTCTGGGGACCTGGATCAACTAAAGAGTGATGCAATGGGGATATTTGACCAGTTTGTTGACCCTTTCTGTCAAATTGCTTCCACCCATTTGCAGGATAAGACAATCAAAGAACTGTTAGAACCAGTTGAACCAGAGATTGTTGTTGCAAAACAAACAGTATGTTATGTGAAACATGGAGACTCCAGAGTTCTTACCATTAAGGACCATTGTTTTCATTATATACCGTTGAAAAGTTTAGAGCAGCTGCTATCATATCCAAGAACAATTGCAATGATTAATGAGAGGCCACAGACATGCAAGGATGGATTTGTCCATGATTTTATTGATGGAGACATTTTTAAGTCGCACCCACTGTTTTTGAAATTTCCCACAGCATTGCAGTTGGTTTTATATACAGATGAAATTGAGCTATGCAATCCTCTTGGATCTCGGGCAAACAAAAACAAATTGTTATTGATTTATTACACCTTAGGTAACATCAACCCAAAATACAGATCAAGACTTGCTGCCATTCGTCTGCTTGCCATGGTAAAATCAAAAGATCTTTCCCATTGTGGTATTGATGAGATATTTGAGAGGATTAACCGTGACTTAACTGAGCTGTGTGATGGTGTCCAGGTTGTCACTGCAAATGGTGAGAGGACAGTTTATGGAGCACTTATGTCTGTGTGCGGAGACACTCTAGCTCAGCATGAAGTGGCTGGATTTAAGATAGGAGTGGGATTTGCCTACAGTAAATGCAGGCACTGCGAATGCAACTTTGAAGACATGCAGGAGCAATTTAATGAAGATTTGTTTGTTAAAAGGACAATGGCAAGTCATAACAGGCAATGTAATGACATTGAAAAGGCAAATACTGACTTTCTGAAAGACAACCTAAAAATGACATATGGCATAAATAGGAGAAGCAAATTAACAGAATTTCCTCACTTTGATATAATCAATCAAACCCCACAGGACATCATGCATGTTATTCTTGAAGGTGTTGCCCCATATGAAATCAAATGTGTTTTAAAGCATCTTGTGCTTTCAGGGCATATGGACTTAGACGCATTCAACAGTGCAATTATTTGTTTCCCTTATTCTCCTGTAGATGCAAGGGATAAGCCTTGCCCCATATCTGTCAATACACTGTCAGCAAATGACAATAAATTGAAGCAGTCAGCTGGGCAGATGCTGGTTTTGTTAAAGATCCTGCCATTTCTCATTGACAAAATTGGAGAAAATGATTACACACAAATGCTACTTAAGTTGTTAGAGATAGTAAAAATTCTGTTTTCACCTATTATTGCTCTGTCAACCCTTTCAAGGCTGAAGCTTTTAATAGAGCAACATTTAAAACATTTCAAACAACTGTTTCCAGATGCAAATATTATACCTAAACTTGCTGCATCTTCCTTCTCAGATTAAGGCACTTGGTCCTACAGTGAGGCATATGTGTATACGCTTTAAGTCAAAGCATTGCTTTTTTAAGCAGTGGGCTTTGAAAAGTAGTTTTAAAAATATCTGTAAGTCTCTTGTGAAGCACAACCAACTTTATGAATGTAGTCAGAATGTGCATGAGAAACATCCAATTTTTTCAAGTGAAGTTGACATGGGGCCAGCCTCTGAGGTGAAAAATGTTCACTATGTAGAAGGGAAAATTAAAGACTTCTTAGGAATAGAGCACGTTGAACATATAGTTTCAGTACAGTGGATTATGCAACATGGAAATAAGTATACATGTGGAAAATCTTTGGTTATTTCTAATGTCATCAATGATAATCCAGAGTTTGCACTTGTAAAAAACATTTATATTTTAAATGCGTCAATGTATTGTTTTGAATGCCAACCTCTCTCTCTACAGTTGGGTGGAATGATCATTATTTAGCTTACGAGGTAGAAGTTCCCAACCTAGCTCAAGCCAATATTTTCATGGATGCTGAAAAGCTTGTTGATTATACACCATACTACTATGTAAACTTCAATAATAGCAAGTACATTCCACTGAAGTATGATCTCACAGACATCATCAAACATAATTCTTGAGTCTGTATTGAGTGTGGGTATTTGGGCTGAATTTCGTCATTCCGGGTCAAAATTGAACAATGCGTTTTTGTTTTAACTTTTTTGACACTTTTTCATGCTTTTGGCGCTTTTTAAAACATTTTTGTCCCTATTTTCAACACTTTCTTTTTTAATTAATGGTCAATAAACCTAATACAATGACATTATACCTATTTTTTGAGTTTGAAAAAAAGCAGATATGATTTAATTTTGACTAATAGAATAGTTAAAATCAGATTATGTTGAGTGAATCATAGACTGGTTTATGTTAAAGTTTGGTCAGGATGCTGTTTTGAAACCATTTAAAAAAATTTTTTTCAAATTCCATTGAACGTATATAAAACAACCAAAATTCAATAGAAGTCTTAATCTTAATCTTACCTGCGAAGAACATGGATGCATGAATGTTTATGTTGTATGTGTTCCATACAACGTACATGCATCCAAGTTATTTTGAGGCAATTTGGTTGTTAAGAAACCCATATTTCTGATGTAAAAACTTTGAAAACAGGTCAAATTTGACCCGAGGACAACAGGAGGGTTAAGCACTTAAAAACACTGTAATAGATGACCGCATTTATTTTTACTTTACTTTACTACTATTACTTTTGGAATAATGTGGTGCAGTATGTGCAGAGTGCAACAGAACAGAGAAGGAAACATAATTCCAGCTTTTGCCTCCGTCTTTTTTACATATCACATGGACATGGTTTGATGGAAATGTAAGACAAATAGCCACACTGTACTGTGCATTGTGAGTTGGGCACGTTAACCTGCAGTTTTCAATAAAGCAGATTTGTTGTCTCAATTCAAGTTAAGTCTATTTCTTGAAACAAGACAATTAATCTTTTACAAATAACACAGCAGCTTAAAAACCTTATGACATGTCAAAAAAGCTTGTTTCATCTGAGATATGTCTCAAAACAAGATGTTTTCAAGACAGTTTCACTTAACAAGATATTCAAGATGCACTGTCTAACAACAAGCTCCTTTGTCTCACTTAAATCTTGCTCTTTAGGTGATTTTGTCTTATATTAAGTGTGATGAGATATTTTGACTAGAAATTAGAAAAATATACTTGGCAAGATTTTGAGTTTTTGCAGTGTGAGAATACAAGCACAAGAGAAAAGAACAAAATGTTTAGAAACATCCGCATGCGCACACACACACAAAAGCATTGTAAACACGAGCTGGAAAAAGACCAAGAAAAAGACGAGACAATTGTGCCACGGCGGCGAGAACAACAAACTGGAAACAAAGTAGTCTAGACGCGATGTACACGCGCTCCAGAGGCAGCCAAGGTAACATGCAGTGGCTAGGCCAGGCTCGCTCGCTCGGTCTGTCTGGCTGTCTGGCTGGCTGGCAACTCTTCTCCGGTTGGAGGGCTTGCAAGCAGCCGCCGGAGAAACCAGCGTCTGTGGGCGAGCGCCGGTTCCGTGCGAATGCACCACTCGAAACCACAGAAGCGTTGCTCTGGCTGCTTGCAGCGCTGCTATCCTATCGATCTGTTGCGTGCACAGGGAAGACTGTGAAAGACAACCGCTGCTCTTTATCCAGCCACCCCTCGGATTGAGCCCTGCCAATGGCCAGTGAGTTCCCAGACCCGAGCTTGAACACGACGACGACGACGACCACGACCACGACCACGATGACGACGACGACGACCACGATGACGACGACGACGACATCGACGACGCGGGGTCTGGCGGCTTGACGCGCTACAGCCACATGGCGCGATAGTAATGATAACGCGTCGCCGTCGTCGCGATACGACGATAATGAAAATAGCTGCGGCGACAAATACCCACCTCGAAAGGGAACCAGCTGCTCGTCCACTTTCACGTCGAGGCACGGGTTGTAGAGGCGAGGAAGCCGCCGCGCCCAGGCGTCCCACACGTCTCGTATGGCCGCAGCAGTCGCGAGAACGCGTGGAACCACATGAGCAGCATCGTGGCGCGGAAAATGGCCCTGCCCTGCCGCTCTTCTCGTGCCACAGGCTCTCCAGGGCCTCGTTTCGGGACCTGTACATGCCGGCAAGGAGCAGCAGCCCAAGGTAGCTGCGCAGGTCCGTGGCGTCCATCAGTTTCCAGTTGTTGCCGCACCTTAGGCCCTCGATGTTCGTGGCGGTCACCACGATCTCTTCTATGTGCCGCATGACAAACAGCTCGAACGCGGAGAGTATATCGCGGATGTGTGTGGCCGCGTACTCTGTGGGTCCTGGGCTCTGCGGAGCGGTGGCGCGTCTGGCCGGGTCTTGTTGTTGCTGTTCGTCTTGGTCGTGTCGTTCGTCTTAGTCTCGGTCACGTTGGTCTCGTTAGTCGTCGTCGCCATCGCCATCGCCATCGTCCAGTTGTTGTTCCTCGTCCTCTTCGTATTCGGCACGACGGTGGCGAGGTCCAGGGCGACGGGGATGATAAGTCGTGGAGGACCATTCGATGTCGCCGTTTCTCGACGCGAATCTTTCGCTCTCCTCCTCCTCCTCCTCCTCCTCCTCCTCGTCTTGCTCCGCATCCTGCTCCTCGTCGTCTTGGCCCTCGTTGTCTTCATCTCCCCTTTACCGTCCACCCTCCTGTGCTGCGTTTGCCCCTCGTTCTTCTCCTTGTTCTTCTGCTCGTCGTCGTCGTCTTCGCCTTGGTCTTCGCCCTCTCTGTCTTCTTCTCCCCTTTGCCGTCCACCAACCTGTGCCGCGTTTGCACCTCGTTCTTCTCCTCGTTCTTCTCCTTGTTCCTCTCCTCGTTCTTCTCCTCGTTCTTCTCTTCGTTCGTCTCGGTCGTCGGCGTCGTCGTACTAGTCTTCTCCTGCGTTGTGGTCGTGGTCGTCGTCTCCATTTGAGGTTATCTGAATGTGATTGCAGAGACAATCTATTTCACCAATCTTCCCAACACTAGCAAAATGCATTCATTTGGCATCAAAACTACCCAAACACAAGCACTGACTTGAGTTGTGTATACAGTAAGTGCTACTTTTTGGGGCAGTTTTGCTGACCTCTGAAGTCCAGGATTTCCTCCATAAAGAAATGTTTAAAAAAGCTATTTTCCCTGGTTATGGGTTAAACAATGCTGAAATGTTTTATAGTCAGCAAAACTGCCCCAAAAAGTAGCACTTACTGTATACACAACTCAAGTCAGTGCTTGTGTTTGGGTAGATTTGTTGCCAATTGCATTTTGCTAGTGTCAGGAAGATTGGTGAAATAGACTGTCTCTGCATTTCTTCAAAGATATGTCTGATGATAAACTCATAACCAAGACAACCCCAAAGAGAAGCACTTATGAACACAATAATCATCAGTGTCTCCATTTGAGGTGATCTGAATGTGATTCCAATGTCATCTATCTTCAGTTACAGTCTGTAGCATTGTCATGTTCAACTGCCCCAACAAGTAGCACTTACTGAATTCAACAGTCAAGTCAATGCTAAAGTTAGGGTAATAAGAATGACTTATAAAACATGTCAGCATTGTTTAACCACTAAACAGGGAAAATAGCTTTTTTAAACATTTCTTTAGGGAGGAATCCTGGACTTCAGAGATCAGCAAAACTACCCCAACAAGTAGCACTTACTGCATACACAACTCAAGTCAGTGCTTGTGTTTGGGTAGTTTTGGTGCCAAATGAATGCATTTTGCTAGTGTTGGGAAGATTGGTGAAATAGATTGTCTCTGCATTTGTTCAGAGATATGCCTGATGATAAACTCACAACCAAGACAACCCCAATGAGAAGCACTTATGAGCACAATAATCATCAGTGTCTCCATTTGAGGTTATCTGAATGTGATTCCAATGTCATCTATCTTCAGTTACTGTCTGTAGCATTGTCATGTTCAACTGCCCCAACAAGTAGCACTTACTGAATTCAACAGTCAAGTCAATGCTAAAGTTAGGGTAATAATAATGACTTATAAAACATTTCAGCATTGTTTAACCCTTAACCAGGGAAAATAGCTTTTTTAAACATTTCTTTAGGGAGGAAATCCTGGACTTCAGAGGTCAGCAAAACTACCCCAACAAGTAGCACTTACTGCATACACAACTCAAGTCAGTGCTTGTGTTTGGGTAGTTTTGATGCCAATTGAATGCATTTTGCTAGTGTCAGGAAGATTGGTGAAATAGACTGTCTCTGCATTTCTTCAAAGATATGTCTGATGATAAACTCACAACCAAGACAACCCCAATGAGAAGCACTTATGAGCACAATAATCATCAGTGTCTCCATTTGAGGTTATCTGAATGTGATTCCAATGTCATCTATCTTCAGTTACAGTCTGTAGCATTGTCATGTTCAACTGCCCCAACAAGTAGCACTTACTGAATTCAACAGTCAAGTCAATGCTAAAGTTAGGGTAATAAGAATGACTTATAAAACATTTCAGCATTGTTTAACCACTAAACAGGGAAAATAGCTTTTTTAAACATTTCTTTAGGGAGGAATCCTGGACTTCAGAGATCGGCAAAACTACCCCAACAAGTAGCACTTACTGCATACACAACTCAAGTCAGTGCTTGTGTTTGGGTAGTTTTGGTGCCAAATGAATGCATTTTGCTAGTGTTGGGAAGATTGGTGAAATAGATTGTCTCTGCATTTGTTCAGAGATATGCCTGATGATAAACTCACAACCAAGACAACCCCAATGAGAAGCACTTATGAGCACAATAATCATCAGTGTCTCCATTTGAGGTGATCTGAATATGAATCCGATGAGATCTATCTTCAGTTACTGTCTGTAGCATTGTCATGTTCAACTGCCCCAACAAGTAGCACTTACTGAATTCAACAGTCAAGTCAATGCTAAAGTTAGGGTAATAAGAATGACTTATAAAACATGTCAGCATTGTTTAACCACTAAACAGGGAAAATAGCTTTTTTAAACATTTCTGTAGGGAGGAATCCTGGACTTCAGAGATCAGCAAAACTACCCCAACAAGTAGCACTTACTGCATACACAACTCAAGTCAGTGCTTGTGTTTGGGTAGTTTTGGTGCCAAATGAATGCATTTTGCTAGTGTTGGGAAGATTGGTGAAATAGATTGTCTCTGCATTTGTTCAGAGATATGCCTGATGATAAACTCACAACCAAGACAACCCCAATGAGAAGCACTTATGAGCACAATAATCATCAGTGTCTCCATTTGAGGTTATCTGAATGTGATTCCAATGTCATCTATCTTCAGTTACTGTCTGTAGCATTGTCATGTTCAACTGCCCCAACAAGTAGCACTTACTGAATTCAACAGTCAAGTCAATGCTAAAGTTAGGGTAATAAGAATGACTTATAAAACATGTCAGCATTGTTTAACCACTAACCAGGGAAAATAGCTTTTTTAAACATTTCTTTAGGGAGGAATCCTGGACTTCAGAGGTCAGCAAAACTACCCCAACAAGTAGCACTTACTGCATACACAACTCAAGTCAGTGCTTGTGTTTGGGTAGTTTTGGTGCCAAATGAATGCATTTTGCTAGTGTTGGGAAGATTGGTGAAATAGATTGTCTCTGCATTTGTTCAGAGATATGCCTGATGATAAACTCACAACCAAGACAACCCCAATGAGAAGCACTTATGAGCACAATAATCATCAGTGTCTCCATTTGAGGTTATCTGAATGTGATTCCAATGTCATCTATCTTCAGTTACTGTCTGTAGCATTGTCATGTTCAACTGCCCCAACAAGTAGCACTTACTGAATTCAACAGTCAAGTCAATGCTAAAGTTAGGGTAATAATAATGACTTATAAAACATTTCAGCATTGTTTAACCCTAAACAGGGAAAATAGCTTTTTTAAACATTTCTTTAGGGAGGAATACTGGACTTCAGAGATCAGCAAAACTACCCCAACAAGTAGCACTTACTGCATACACAACTCAAGTCAGTGCTTGTGTTTGGGTAGTTTTGATGCCAATTGAATGCATTTTGCTAGTGTCAGGAAGATTGGTGAAATAGACTGTCTCTGCATTTCTTCAAAGATATGTCTGATGATAAACTCACAACCAAGACAACCCCAAAGAGAAGCACTTATGAACACAATAATCATCAGTGTCTCCATTTGAGGTGATCTGAATGTGATTCCAATGACGTCTATCTTCAGTTACAGTCTGTAGCATTGTCATTTTCAACTGCCCCAACAAGTAGCACTTAATGAATGCAACAGTCAAGTCAATGCTCAAGTAAGGGTAATAAGAATGACTTACCAAAAATTCCATTTATCCAATGACACAACGTAGAATGACTTATAACACATTTTAGCATTCTTCAACTAGTAACACGATGCAGAATAGCTGTTATTGTTAATTATTTAGATAATATCCTGGGATTCAGATGTCTGCAAAACTACCCCATAGAGTAGCACTAACTAAAATCAACTCAAGCCAATGCTTGAGTTGGGCCAATGTCAAAGTCTTACAGTGAGCAACCTTCTTTGCTCATGAGGTTCTCCATAGTACAGATGTTTCTTCTGGCATCTTCTGTGTTGTGATTTAGTAGCAGTGGAAGTGGTTCCTTACACAGATTTGCCCATCTTAAATACTGAATGCAGCCATTTCCACTCAACTCCACCTTCTTTTTGATCAAGTTTCAGTGGTCTAGACTATTGTAAGTAATGAATGGCTTCATAAATAGACAACCATCATCCCAATGTATGCATGCCATTAACAGTCTATGAGTGGTCAATTAGAGTCCAATGACTTGTGTTGGTGCTTCTCCTTTTGCCTCCAGATAGAGCTCATTCAGCAATAGAAAGCACCAGTTAGCACTGAATATCTATTCCAAAATTCACATTCTTTTATTTATTTAGCTAGTGGTGGGAAAACTGGTGAAATGGACTCTCTCTGCATTTGTGTCTGATGATGAATTCACTACCAAGACAACCCCAATGAGAAGCACTTATGAACACAATAATCATCAGTGTCTCCATTTGAGGTGATCTGAATATGAATCCAATGAGATCTATCTTCAGTTACTGTCTGTAGCATTGTCATGTTCAACTGCCCCAACAAGTAGCACTTACTGAATTCAACAGTCAAGTCAATGCTAAAGTTAGGGTAATAAGAATGACTTATAAAACATGTCAGCATTGTTTAACCACTAAACAGGGAAAATAGCTTTTTTAAACATTTCTGTAGGGAGGAATCCTGGACTTTCAGAGATCAGCAAAACTACCCCAACAAGTAGCACTTACTGTATACACAACTCAAGTCAGTGCTTGTGTTTGGGTAGTTTTGGTGCCAAATGAATGCATTTTGCTAGTGTTGGGAAGATTGGTGAAATAGATTGTCTCTGCATTTGTTCAGAGATATGCCTGATGATAAACTCACAACCAAGACAACCCCAATGAGAAGCACTTATGAGCACAATAATCATCAGTGTCTCCATTTGAGGTTATCTGAATGTGATTCCAATGTCATCTATCTTCAGTTACAGTCTGTAGCATTGTCATGTTCAACTGCCCCAACAAGTAGCACTTACTGAATTCAACAGTCAAGTCAATGCTAAAGTTAGGGTAATAATAATGACTTATAAAACATTTCAGCATTGTTTAACCCATAACCAGGGAAAATAGCTTTTTTAAACATTTCTGTAGGGAGGAATCCTGGACTTTAGAGATCAGCAAAACTACCCCAACAAGTAGCACTTACTGTATACACAACTCAAGTCAGTGCTTGTGTTTGGGTAGTTTTGATGCCAATTGAATGCATTTTGCTAGTGTCAGGAAAATTGGTGAAATAGACTGTCTCTGCATTTCTTCAAGATATGTCTGATGATAAACTCACAACCAAGACAACCCCAAGAGAAGCACTTATGACACAATAATCATCAGTGTCTCCATTTGAGGTTATCTGAATGTGATTCCAATGTCATCTATCTTCAGTTACTGTCTGTAGCATTGTCATGTTCAACTGCCCCAACAAGTAGCACTTACTGAATTCAACAGTCAAGTCAATGCTAAAGTTAGGGTAATAAGAATGACTTATAAAACATGTCAGCATTGTTTAACCACTAAACAGGGAAAATAGCTTTTTTAAACATTTCTGTAGGGAGGAATCCTGGACTTCAGAGATCAGCAAAACTACCCCAACAAGTAGCACTTACTGCATACACAACTCAAGTTTGTGTTTGGGTAGTTTTGGTGCCAAATGAATGCATTTTGCTAGTGTTGGGAAGATTGGTGAAATAGATTGTCTCTGCATTTGTTCAGAGATATGCCTGATGATAAACTCACAACCAAGACAACCCCAATGAGAAGCACTTATGAAGACAATAATCATCAGTGTCTCCATTTGAGGTTATCTGAATGTGATTCCAATGTGATCTATGTTGAGTTACTGTCTGTAGCATTGTCATGTTCAACTGCCCCAACAAGTAGCACTTACTGAATTCAACAGTCAAGTCAATGCTAAAGTTAGGGTAATAAGAATGACTTATAAAACATTTCAGCATTGTTTAACACTTAACCAGGGAAATAGTTTTTTTAAACATTTCTTTAGGGAGGAAATCCTGGACTTCAGAGGTCAGCAAAACTACCCCAACAAGTAGCACTTACTGCATACACAACTCAAGTCAGTGCTTGTGTTTGGGTAGTTTTGGTGCCAAATGAATGCATTTTGCTAGTGTTGGGAAGATTGGTGAAATAGATTGTCTCTGCATTTGTTCAGAGATATGTCTGATGATAAACTCACAACCAAGACAACCCCAAAGAGAAGCACTTATGAAGACAATAATCATCAGTGTCTCCATTTGAGGTTATCTGAATGTGATTCCAATGTCATCTATCTTCAGTTACAGTCTGTAGCATTGTCATGTTCAACTGCCCCAACAAGTAGCACTTACTGAATTCAACAGTCAAGTCAATGCTAAAGTTAGGGTAATAAGAATGACTTATAAAACATGTCAGCATTGTTTAACCACTAAACAGGGAAAATAGCTTTTTTAAACATTTCTTTAGAGAGGAATACTGGACTTCAGAGATCAGCAAAACTACCCCAACAAGTAGCACTTACTGCATACACAACTCAAGTCAGTGCTTGTGTTTGGGTAGTTTTGATGCCAATTGAATGCATTTTGCTAGTGTCAGGAAGATTGGTGAAATAGACTGTCTCTGCATTTCTTCAAAGATATGTCTGATGATAAACTCACAACCAAGACAACCCCAAAGAGAAGCACTTATGAACACAATAATCATCAGTGTCTCCATTTGAGGTGATCTGAATGTGATTCCAATGACGTCTATCTTCAGTTACAGTCTGTAGCATTGTCATTTTCAACTGCCCCAACAAGTAGCACTTAATGAATGCAACAGTCAAGTCAATGCTCAAGTAAGGGTAATAAGAATGACTTACCAAAAATTCCATTTATCCAATGACACAACGTAGAATGACTTATAACACATTTTAGCATTCTTCAACTAGTAACACGATGCAGAATAGCTGTTATTGTTAATTATTTAGATAATATCCTGGGATTCAGATGTCTGCAAAACTACCCCATAGAGTAGCACTAACTAAAATCAACTCAAGCCAATGCTTGAGTTTGGCCAATGTCAAAGTCTTACAGTGAGCAACCTTCTTTGCTCATGAGGTTCTCCATAGTACAGATGTTTCTTCTGGCATCTTCTGTGTTGTGATTTAGTAGCAGTGGAAGTGGTTCCTTACACAGATTTGCCCATCTTAAATACTGAATGCAGCCATTTCCACTCAACTCCACCTTCTTTTTGATCAAGTTTCAGTGGTCTAGACTATTGTAAGTAATGAATGGCTTCATAAATAGACAACCATCATCCCAATGTATGCATGCCATTAACAGTCTATGAGTGGTCAATTAGAGTCCAATGACTTGTGTTGGTGCTTCTCCTTTTGCCTCCAGATAGAGCTCATTCAGCAATAGAAAGCACCAGTTAGCACTGAATATCTATTCCAAAATTCACATTCTTTTATTTATTTAGCTAGTGGTGGGAAAACTGGTGAAATGGACTCTCTCTGCATTTGTGTCTGATGATGAATTCACTACCAAGACAACCCCAATGAGAAGCACTTATGAACACAATAATCATCAGTGTCTCCATTTGAGGTGATCTGAATATGAATCCAATGAGATCTATCTTCAGTTACTGTCTGTAGCATTGTCATGTTCAACTGCCCCAACAAGTAGCACTTACTGAATTCAACAGTCAAGTCAATGCTAAAGTTAGGGTAATAAGAATGACTTATAAAACATGTCAGCATTGTTTAACCACTAAACAGGGAAAATAGCTTTTTTAAACATTTCTGTAGGGAGGAATCCTGGACCTTCAGAGATCAGCAAAACTACCCCAACAAGTAGCACTTACTGCATACACAACTCAAGTTTGTGTTTGGGTAGTTTTGGTGCCAAATGAATGCATTTTGCTAGTGTTGGGAAGATTGGTGAAATAGATTGTCTCTGCATTTGTTCAGAGATATGCCTGATGATAAACTCACAACCAAGACAACCCCAATGAGAAGCACTTATGAAGACAATAATCATCAGTGTCTCCATTTGAGGTTATCTGAATGTGATTCCAATGTCATCTATCTTCAGTTACTGTCTGTAGCATTGTCATGTTCAACTGCCCCAACAAGTAGCACTTACTGAATTCAACAGTCAAGTCAATGCTAAAGTTAGGGTAATAAGAATGACTTATAAAACATGTCAGCATTGTTTAACCACTAAACAGGGAAAATAGCTTTTTTAAACATTTCTTTAGGGAGGAAATCCTGGACTTCAGAGGTCAGCAAAACTACCCCAACAAGTAGCACTTACTGCATACACAACTCAAGTCAGTGCTTGTGTTTGGGTAGTTTTGGTGCCAAATGAATGTATTTTGCTAGTGCTGGGAAGATTGGTGAAATATACTGTCTCTGTATTTGTTCAGAGATATGCCTGATGATAAACTCACAACCAAGACAACCCCAATGAGAAGCACTTATGAGCACAATAATCATCAGTGTCTCCATTTGAGGTTATCTGAATGTGATTCCAATGTCATCTATCTTCAGT